>NW_017306665.1:323200-440454 GCF_000935625.1 Nanorana parkeri
CCCCCCCCCCCCCCCCCAGGCTTTCTTTTTTTCACTTTCATCCATCATTTTACAGAGGGGGGCACCTTGGACAGGCAGGTCTTGTCACTAAGGAGCAAGGTCCGCTTAAAGCCAAATAGTTGAATCCTATGACACTGGAGTGAAGATAACTTAAAAGGGTCAGTCATTAAAGAAAAACTACCCACCCCTTTCAAGAGACTGAGGTAAACCTATTGCAAGATTCAAGCCCACTCAGAAAGTTTGAACTTGATTGCTAGCTGTAAGGAAAAAAAAGAGCAATTCTTTATTTGCATGTGTGATTTATCATTCCCAACACCTTACCTGATTATAAATATCATCAGATCTCAGTCTGCCGATCACCATGTTGATGAATGTATCACTAATAGGCACCCGATTGAAGTAGCTCTCAGGATAATTCGGGGGGCGTTTAGATCCTGGCTGGCTGGAGTAGCCGGTGCTACGCAGAAGCTTACAAATATCATCCATATTGGAGTCAACAGACGATCTGGCGGCACTGAATACAGATGAACATAATAATTCACCAAACTGAGTACACAGCCTGATATGGAACAGTCAACCTGAATTACATAATCTTAGGATTCTGCAGAGCACAGCGCTGTAAATGTATTTCAACTTGTTACATGGTTTGCCTGGAGTTCAGATTTTACACAACCTTATGGGACAATTCTTCTAGTAGTGTTTGTGTAATAAAGGAGTACAAGTTCCATAACCACATAATAAAGCAGTTTGTGATAGAGAATACACAGCTCAAGCTTTTCCAACATTGAAGCACTGGGGCACAGGATATTGGGCAATATGCAATAGAGTAAATAGCCAATTACCAGAGAAAGAGGCAAGGTCTTCAGACTAAAATTATACAAATAAGGCCGATGGATACTCACCTATATCTGTAGTATGACACCAACATCCTCTCCCGCACCTCCCCTTCAATCTTCTGGTCAATTACCAGCAGCATCACCCCATACAGGTACAAAGCTTCACACTATGCATCACAAAGCAATTTGATCAGTTCATTTCAAAATTACATGTACATTTTTATTATAGACTTTACTGTATATGCTTGCAGGTTCTCTTATTAAGGACACCTACTCGATAGCCCAAAAAGCCAATTATGTGGCTGCAATTCAATACAATGTATAAAGCATGGAGAAGGAATTAGCTTTGGCCATTGAATGATTGTTGGTGTTATGTATGGTGATCAAAGCATAGCAGAAGCTCGAGCAACTGTCTACGCCTCTATATTAAGTAGGAATGCACTGATACCAGTCTTTCGGTATTGAGTACCGATATTTTTTTTTCAGTACTCGCCGATACTGAATATCGATTTTGCAAGTCCCATTTAGGAAGCCGGGCTGCATGTAATGACATGCCACCCGGCTTCCTGATTAGCTGGGAAGCTGGATGGTGAGTAATGACTCACTGCCCGGGAAGCCGGCTCCATGCTCACCAAGTGACGAGGGAGCATGGAGCCGGCTTCCCAGGCCAATCAGGAAGCCGGGCAGCTTGTAATGACTCGCTACACCGGATTCCTGATACCGGAAGTTCTGGTATTGGGATAGGCATCGGGAGCATTTGGGCGAGTACAATACTAGTATCAGTGCGTCCCTAATATTAGGCTATAACACAGACTCCAGCAACATGTGGTAACCTTAGGTATAGTGGATATCTTTTACTCACTAAGAGTTGCTTCCCATCTTCATTGAGAAGGACGGTTTCCAGGGTTTGCTGGATATAAATTCCTTCATTAAGGTCTTCCAAATACCTGAAACCAGAACATACATTTACTTACAGATAAAACACTACATATTAGCTAACTGAAATAACATGTACTAATAATTGAAAGATGAGAAATGAGATGATTTAAATTGAAATGATTTCCATGTCTGCGGCCACCAGCACAGGGCGCCAGACTCCCTTGTCATTGCTGTTCTCAAGGCAAACAGTGATTGACCCTGACAGACAATTTTAGGCGACTGCTATTGTTTTCTCTCTGAAATGGCCCATCCAACCTCCAAGGGCAGGCATTTTACATAAAAAAATCAAGTAGTTGGATCACATCTATGTACATGGCCAGACATCAATGCTTATGGTCAGTCTCTTCTAGTCCAGCCTACGGACCTATGATGTTAACACATCTAATGCAGGTCCATTAAAATGTGAGGACGTTGAGGGACATACCATAAATGGAGGGGGAAAGAGGAGGGCGGTAACTGACAGAGAATCGTGCAAGTATTTCTTCTTTATTTTCACCCCTAGACCAAAACGAGCAGTTAACCCTTGCAGTGCGGAGGTTGCCTCCCAAGGCAAGGGTTAATTTTTAAAAATCCTTCTTTAAAGGAAAGTTGTCAATACTAAATCATGGAGGGTGCAACAGGTTTATTTTAAGACCCTCTTTGCATCCTATCTACCAAAAATTCCCTTAAGATGGCCAATCAGCTGCAGCCACTGTCTGGGTATTCAGACAGACAGCCTTAGTTTGCTCCTTCACTACTGCTATTGGATGCTGGGAGCAGTAGGAGTCACTCAAGTCATAGCTTACACATGGCAATTGACTCTGTGCTTGGCCCAGAGCTATCACATGCAATGGGCCATATGCTTCTCCATACCCAGAAGTACCAGGTATTTTTTTTTTTTCACTCCTGCCAATTTAAAAGAGTTGTGGGTGAGCAGATTAAAGTGAGTATGTGCTGTTGGATGGCGGGTGTAAAGTAAACATATAGATTTTTTTCCTGCATGGGCAAAGTACAGGTTAGCATTAATGGACACATTTAGAGAAGAATACCTTTGAGAAATCCCTTCACCCCCATGAAAGCAGCTCACAGGGCATATTTTCCACCTTACCCGATGCAGCGATCTTTCGTCTGAAATGGTCCAGACAGGCTTCTCTCTATTCTGAGCATGCATGCCACCACCCTATTTATTCCTATGAGTAGCCATACACCTCTAGCAGTCCTTAAGAGTACTGATTACCCACAGGAGTGAATGCGGCCACTGCGTGCAGATGGGTAATGATGAGGAACCAGCCATAACCTTGTGGCATTCATGTATGCTAAATTGGTGGGGAGGGGAAGTATAACCACTGGTTGGCTGCACCTAGGGGGGTGAGGGGATGTATTAAAGACAACTCTGCTAAAGGTAATGTTGCCTTCAATGCGGCAGTGAGGAATACAGGAACTACAAAGATTAATACCGTACCTATTTAAATCCACAATGTACTTGTGAACACTCTCAAAGGCCAAATAGAACCTTGTGAGGATTTCTATGTTGTTCTCCCGAAACTCCTCATCCAGGTCCTGAAGTTCCGGCTTGGCCTCCAATTTCCCCTCATAATTCTCAGGGCCCTGTGGAGAGGAATCAAATTATACTATTACTGCTGCTAAGCTTTATATAAAGTGTTTATTCTACATTGCAAGTGCTCCATTTTCCATGTTAGTATACGAAAGCACTGTGAATCATAAATTTTCCCACAAAACACGGTTTTACTTTCTTTCAGCCTTTTTTTTCATGTCAGTGCTGATCTCCTCCAACCTTTTTTCAGCAACTTGCTGTCTACATGCACTCATTCCAGTGTTGGCTGTGCATCATTGCTCTGCACTGGCTTCCTGATAGTAACAAAGCACATTGGGGGGAATTTAGTAAAAGAAGATAGAAGATGGAGCAGCTGTGCATGGTAACCAATCAGCTTCTATAGTCATCTTGTTTGGTTAAAAGGAGAATTAGGGGGAGAGTGAAAAACACTCATCCCCCATAATTCAAGCCGACCTGTGACAATGAAGTTGTCACAGGTCGGCTTTATTGATCGGGAAGTCACATATACCGCCGATCGCTGACTTCCCGATCATCTCCCTAAAGAGAGCGGTGACGGTCAAGGGATTCCCCCCTCCGATCCTCCAACGCTGACTAGAGGGACGGATGGGGGAGGGGGCGGGCACAGCTGGCTCTGCATCTAGATTGACAGCTTGCTCTGCCTATCAGCCTACGGTGTGGATCTCGACTGCATTGCCGGGATTCGTCCAGGCTGCGGCGATCTCAGTACATAGCGGTCAATAGCTCGCTATATAGTTTTTGGTCACGGGAGGTTAGTATATGTCCTCCCGTGACCCTGAAGAGAACTATGGGATAAAAAGGTTACCCCATAGTCCTCTTTTAAGCTTCAAAAAAGAAAGCTAGAAGCCGATTGGTTACCATGCACAGCTGCTCCAGATTCTGTCTGTCTCCAGTCTTAGTAAATTCCCCCTCAATGTGTTTTGGTATGCTTGTAGTCTCCACCAGAGATGCATGTGACAGAATGACAATGCAGAAATACATCTGATAGACAGGGACAGATCGTTGTCACCCCATAGCAGAAATGACTGAACAAAGACCTTCATGGCAGGATCACCAGGCATGAATAAAAAATATTACTAAACCTGCAGATTTAAAAAGATGGAAAGCGACTATAGAAGTTATATTTACATTGTACATATAAATAGGATTGTAGTGATCGAGTTTACTTTCCTATTCATTATTTTTTAGTATTGGAGTTTTATTGTTGTCCTCTGCTGCTGACTTACTTTGAAGTAGCTGAAGTCAAATATAATCTCCCCATATTTCTGTTGGTCGGCCTTGTCCTTCAACCTAAATACCCCGGGAACGAACTCAGACAATCTCAGGAGCTCTGCGATGATGGCGTTGCCCCGGGAGACGATCCGCAGGATGGCCTGCCCACAGAAGTTGTTTTCAGCTAGGAAGTCCAGCATTATTGCTCAGCTGGTGCAGGAGGAAGGGAGAACCTGTATGAAAAAAAACTTACATAGTGACACAAAAAAAGAAACTCAATGGTAGTCTGAAAAACGTTATAGAAAAAGTTCCAAGACAATCCTCTAATCCTTGAACTGGGCTGGACAAATCCCAGGAGAGGGTTAGCTAATGTTCCTTAGGGGAAATTTTTCTTAACCCGAGCAGAGGGGCTACACCCGTACTTCAAGGGTTAAATGCTGGTTTTGTTCTAGGTGCAAAAATAAAGTTATACTCACTGGGTCCTCGGATGTGACTTGCTGTTAGACCGGTCCTTCCAATGTCTCTCCCCCCTCTGCTGCAATGGTCCAAGGTCCCAGAGTCATCATCACGTCCTATATACAGTGTATAGGACGTGAGGACATTGAGGGACATAATATCCCTGCAGCGGAAGAGGAGAGTTGCTGGAGGGAGCACTGTAGAAGCCCAGCAGCTCCGAGGATCAGGTGAGTATAACTTTTTTTTATTATTGTACCTAGAAAAAAAAATTAGCACTTAACCTTGCAAGGATAAGGTGAGGAAAAAATTCCCTCCGGGTCTTCTTTAAAATTTATAGCTGGCGCCTACATTTTGAGGATTTCTCTTGTTGTCAATAGAGCTAATGCCTAAAATAAATCCTGTGGGCTCCTGGATTGGACAGGCTGGCTCCTGAATTCCATTTTAATTTGTCCTCCCTTGGCTTTGAATAAAGCTGGCCATACACCTATAGATTATCTGCAGATTTTCTATGGTCAATGGGAAAAAGTGCAACAGATTCCTCCATCTACGCTAAACTGTGTGGATGGAGGAACCTCCCACTGGGCCAAGCTTCAGTATCTTGCTAGTCGGCCCCGCTGGCTCTCAAAACACCTGAACAATGCCGGCATCCAATCAGATTGTTCAGGTATTTTGACAGCCAGAGGAGGGGAAGGCTGACAAGGCGCCAGCGATGACAGAGGAGGAAGTGAAGGCTGATAAGGGCCAGCGATGACAGAGGAGGAAGTGAAGGCTGACAAGGAGCCAGCGATGACAGAGGAGGACCCAGATAGCAAGCAATTGAGCTGCAAGTTTGAAAATGACTTGCTAAACTATTGCAGACTTGCCGAGCTTCACAATGTTGTTGCACAATTACACCAAGTCTGCATTGCAAGTCTCCAGATCAACGTGCTTTGAAAAAGTGCTTTACACTTGCAGAGCTCTTGCTAAGACCTGCAGGACTCTTGCTGTAGACTTGCCAAGCAAATTCAAAAAGTGTCAACTAGAACTTGTGCTGCAAGTGTTCTGCAAGTCTACAACTTGCCAGGAATGTGTGCAGCAAGTTAACAAGAATTACAATTTAACCCTGCCGCAAGTTTGTGGCGAGTTATCCTTGCTATCTGGGGAAGTGAAGGCTGACAAGGGACAGTGATGACAGAAAAGGAAGTGGAGGCTGACAGGGACAACGATGACAGAGGAGGAAGTGAAGGCTGACAAGGGACAACGATGACAGAGGAGAAAGTGAAGGCTGACAAGGCGCAAGCGATGACAGAGGAGAAAGTGAAGGCTGACAGGGACAGCAATGACAGACTGGGAACACCTACCTGTATCACAGTAGCTGTGCCGTGCCCGCCATTCTACCCCCAGAGCTTCATTACACACACACTGACATCCCATCACATGACCTGCCACCAGTCCGTCATGTGATCCCCGTCGCCTTTCCATGACGTCAACTCGCGCCCGCTGCCATGACAACCTCCCAGGGATAAGCGGGGCCTGAGGGAGGAGAAAGTCGCGCGTTGGAGTGTCATGCCGCGCTGGGACTGGTAGAGGGATAGCGGCGAGCAGGTAGGGGCTTCTCCCGGCCGTGTACTGATAGAGGATTACAACTCCCAGCATGGCTTCGTAGTAATCACCGGCCCTCAGCAACAGGGATGGTGACAGAGGCAAAGGTTGGAAATCATTCTCAGGGACCTGAATCCCTTCCTGCCCAGTCCATGTAGCACTGTACCTCTTATTGTTATCTCTCCCCTCCTTCCCTCAAAGTATTTGCCAGGTCTAAGCAACCTTGGCCCCCCCTAGCTGGGGTGAAACTACAAATCCCATAATGCTTCTGTCTCTTGGAGTCATGCCTGCGGCTATCATAGTCTTGCATAGCCTCATGGGATTTGTAGTTCCTCAGTAGCTCAAGGGCCCAGGCTGCCTATCCCTGGTATAGACTGTGTGGTTTGGGAATGTGCAATATTTGCATACAAGTGTGAATGGGGCCTAAAGGTTGGAGTTCTTCCGGATCATGTGATCACCCAAGACAGCCACTCATAGTAATTGCATGCAAAGGAGAGGTTTGTTTACAAACAAACTTCTACAGCCTGCACATGGCACAGTCACACAGCATTGTCACATGGGGCGGAGGGGCGGTCCTTAGCCCTGTGCAAGTTCCAACACAGTCACAAAGCTTACAGAGGCCTTTGTTTTCAGGGTCCTGGCGGGCAGGGAAGGTAAGCATCGGTATCCTAGGGGGTGGGCCATGAAGAGAACCTGTCACTGTCCCCTGAATCTTATTCACAAATAAATAACCGCAGGGCTTTTCCTTCTCTGTTTCACATATGTGGTTGAACCCAGAAATATTAATGATGTAAGAACTTCAGCCAATCCAAAATACCTGTGCCAAAGGATTCACCCCATACAGTCAGTGTGAGCAGGCCTGCCCTATGCTGGCACTCGCCACACGTTTATGAGAGCACCTATTGTGAATGGAGGGCTACTTAGAAACGCATAATGAGGGAATATATCAAAACTGGAGCAGTTGCCCATAGTAACCGATCGGCTTCTATTTTCAGGTTGGCTTTGAAAATGAAAGGTATAAGTTGGTTGCTATGAGCAACTGCTCCATATTCTGTCAGCTCCAGTTTTGATCATTTCCCTCTCAGTGTAACAAGCATTTAAAGCAGGGGTAGCCAAACTCCAGCCCTCCAGCTGTGGTGTAACTACAAATCCCATGAGGCATTGCAAGATTCTCACAGACATGGTTTCCAGAGGCAAAGGCATCATGGGATTTGTAGTTTCACCACAGCTGGAGGGCCGGAGTTTGCCTACCCCTGATTTAAAGGAACAGATTCCCTAATGGTGAACATCCACCTGAGGACGGCACCTGAACACGCAGTCCACTAGTCTGAAGCCCCTCTATAGCCACTCTTCAATTCATCCCCACACAGCTACCTCCTCATGTATCACTTGCCCCTCCCTTTTTAGATTGTAAGCTCTCTGCTAAACCCTCCCCCCCCCCATTTTGTCTTTGTAAGTAGCTTTTAAATACTTGAATAAGCCGCGAGGGAACATGGAGCTGGCTTCCCGGCCAATCAGGGAAGCCGGGTCCATAGTATGGCCCGGCTCTTGATTGGCCAGGAAGCTGGCTCGATGCTAATTGGCTGGTAAGCCGGCTTCCTGGATAGTCAGCATGGAACCGACTTCAAGGCCAATCAGGAAGCCGGGCAGTGTGTAATGATCCGCCTCCTGGCTTCCTGATTGGTCTGGAAGCCGTCTCCATGCTGATTGGCCAGGAAGCTGGCATCCCAGCCAATCAGCACCTAGCCGGCCAAACAGCATGGAGCCAGGTCTAACTCTGCAGAGGAACATGTCAGAGCTCTGCAGTGAGACTACTGCTTCCTCAGAGAGAGCAAGGATCCCACTCTATAGCTTGCTGGCAAGCGACAGTCTTTTTTTTTACCCAGGCTGTGGCCAGTTTAGAAAAAAAAAAGGCTTTTTAAGACATTAAATGCCCTTTATTTTGATGCACCTAAAATGTATTTAGCCAATTTATACTGAAAGCTCAGGGCTTGTTCACACCAAATTCAGACCGGATCTGCATGAGTTTCTGCACACGCAGTGCAGTGGGTTTTGCCACGTTTTTCGTCACGTTTTTGATGCGTTCCTGGCCGTTTTTGGTCAAATGAAAAAAATCTTTTTTTTTAAAATGGGCTTTCAGTGCGTTCCAGGGCGTTTGTATGCGTTTTTTAAAGCGTTTGCATGCGTTCCAGAGCAGGTAAAATAGGACTTACTGCAGTTTTTTTACATGCACTGGAACTAAACGTTGCGGTGTGAACTAGAGCCCACAATACTATTGGAATACATTGGACGCAGTCTTGATCCGGTCTGCAACTGCTCTGCTCCTGGAACGCCCTTGGTGTGAACAAGCCCTAAATCGGCTTTGAGACAGTTTTCTGCGTCCGTCCTGCAACATTGTTTTATTTCCTGTTGATTCTGCCAGCAGATCCATTATTTCTCCTCTATCTTTAATGGATTAGTAAAGTCCCAGCATCTCCTCTCCAGTTATAACATCAGCATTGTAATAGGAATACATAGGAGAGATGTTTCTAAAAAATACAATCAAAGCTTACTGGAAAAAATCCCTTTTATGTAGTGAGCGCTGCCTTCCGTCTGCCCGTCACTTCCAACTACTTCCTGGATTCCCAGTGTGCTTTGCGTCTCTTTTCCTGCTGCTTGATGTGATGCAATCTCCATTTTTCAAGACTACATAGTCCATCATGCACTGCTTCCAGCAAGCAATGATGATGTTACATTGTTCAGACTTTGAGCTGTAGTTCAGACAGCAGTGGTGACACCAGGAAGTGCATATTCATAGTGTTGAGTGAAATGGTGTCAGTGCATTGAGGAAGTCCATCCTATGGGCATCTTCAATAAGTAAGTTTGCAAATTTCTAGATGGATCTGGTTATTACAAGTGGGATAGAACTTATGAAAATTCAGTACAGAATTACAGATTTATTTTTTGACCACAGATATCCTTTAACAGGGTGACAACGCTCCTGTGCATTTTCACAATAGTTGTGTTTTTTAATGGACTCTTAAGAGCTCTGCCTAGTTGTATGTGTGAAAAACAAAAAGATACATTGTTGCATTCCTTACCGGAAACAGTATTGCAGTCCAAAGAGTTCGTTTATTGGAACGTCATGTCACCAAAACTAGCGCTTTTGGGGCCACGCAGGGTCGCCTTCATCAGGCTCAGCAATGACCAGTGTTTGTAGTTGTATGTGTGATCTCGAGGTCACATGACAGAGGGTATTTTCATCATTTTGTACATACTGAATGGGGTTTATGATTATTAATTAGGGATGCACCGACCAAGTAATGGTACTCGCCCAAATGCTCCGATGCCTACCCCGATACTTCCGGTATCAGGAAGCCAAGCAGCGAGTCATTACACGCTGCCCGGCCTCTTTATTGGCCGGGAAGCCGGCTCCATGCTCCCTCGTCACTTGTGACAAGGGACCATATAATGACGCGGCGCCAGGCTTTCTGATTGGCCCGTGACGAGGGAGCATGGAGCCGACTTCCCGGCCAATCGATAAGCTGGGCGCCGTGTCATTACATGATTGGCCAGAAAGCCAGCTCCATATTTTCTCGTCATCTAGTGACGAGAAGCATAGGGACGGCTTCCCTGCTAATCGGGAAGCCGGGTGGTGAGTCATTACACGCCGCCTGGCTTCCTTAACCAGTTGACATCCGCGGTGTTAAACCCCCTTCCCATCCAGGCCATTTTTCAGTAAGGGGAAAAAAATATCAGTACTCGTTACCGAAATACCGTTATGGGTGCATCCCTATTATTAATGTCAATGTTATTCACGATTAGTGTATAGGGAAGATATTACAAGTCAGTTCAGGTGTCAGAGCCCCCTTACCAAGCCAGTACCCAGATTGTGTGCCCTTTAAATGGATCTGTTAAAAGTTATTGACTGTGCTTTGATATTTTTTTCTTTAGCAGATAATTATTACAACATGGCTGGTCGTGATGTGCCGTTCAGTTTCTCGTCTTTGGACACGTCTATCTCCTCCCTGAAGAACTGCCAGACTTATGTAGACACAGGGATGGACATTGCGACGAGTGTGGCGTTGGATCTTCTGCAGAGCGGATGTAAGTTCTGTTTTCATTTTCCTTGTTTGATGACTTCTCTTCATATAGATCGGTAGAAATCAGACTTTAGTATTTGACCAGCTGGTGACTGTAATTTGTAAAGCGAGGGTATGTTGTAGCCCAGTTTGTACATTTTAAATATTAATCATCTGGAAGCAGTCACAAGCATTCACTTATTATGTTCGCAAACAAATCGGTTTGCGAACAGGAAGTTCGGAAGAATATTGCATCCGTTCAAAAACTCCGCATCGGGTGACGAACACAACCGCAGCCATCTTCCCCGCTCTGACACGTGGTCGTACCTTCTTCTAGTCGAGATCACGGTCTGATCACAGTTTGATTCGGTTTGCGACCAATTTGGTTCACGACCAAAATCGTGGAACAAATGAAGTTTGTGAACCGAGGTACCTCCGTATATAACTTTTTCCAATAATGGTTCTCTTGATAGTTCACCCTCCCTACCTACTGATATTTACCTTTTGCTTTACTTCCCCATCACTCTTTTTGCATGCCAGAGCCCTATGCCTAATCCCTATGTAACCTCTGCGTTGGTCAGTGAAAGAGCTTACACAGGGTTAAAGGCATACTCCACCTGTCGTACCATGTTTCATGTTACACCTGAAACCATCACGTGGTGTTTCTCCTTGTAGATATCTGTTTTGTTTTGAATTTAGCATGGCTGCGTGTGGTTCCATTTGCACAGCTGTGTCATCTATTCACAGGGATCCATTTTTGAATGCGTTTTATGTAATATCAAATTATGGCCACTAGATGGAGCTACATGGTAATAGGAAATTAGTATTTTCTATTCTGCTCATCGCCATCTGGTGGTCTTAATGTGATATTACAAGACAAGAACATTCGGAAATACATTCCCTTGTAATAAAAAAAAACAACTAAAGAATGTGCATTGTGGCATATAGCCTCACAAAATGAATGTTCACAGATATTTTATTTAGTTTATGAATAGACCACATAGTCTGTCCCTCCTGTGACATGACAGCGAAAGTCAGCATTGCTTAGGTAAAACTCTGAACAGTGTCTCTAGTTTTCCTCTTTTACCTGTTTTGAAATGGGAAATGCATTTCTCTACTTCCATGCAAATAGGTTACCGAGATTGTTTTTGTGAAATTTGTAAAATGTGACCTTACAAAGTATGAAAACAGTCAAGCCTTTAGAATCGTAGGACAGTCTCAATGATGTATAATGAATGGAGCTGAAGACATTCACTTCATTAGACTGTCCACTGTGTGGGACAAAATCCTTGGTGGATAATACAGGAGACCCATGGCTGCTCGGTCAGTGTGCATGCATTGCTCTTGCAGTTTGCATAATCCACTTATTGTAAGCAGCAAATATGCATTTCTGGAAAACGAGATGGACACCTGAAGGGGAGAAGATGCAGGCTGCAGTGTGCTCAACCACAGAAATCCAGAGAGGGAGACTACTATTATAATACAATGTTACAGACTTTTCCTGTCTATGTGGTTTGGTTTCTTAAAGCCGTGCCTTTACAGTCAAAATCAAATTCTACCAATGCATCCCTCTTTGTATGATGATTAATAATAACATGGACATGTCAGGTGTAAAATACTGTGATTGTGAACTACTTACACTTGCAGAACATTCACTTCCTGCTTTGAAAGGGCAAAATGACTTCAGTTTGCCAAAACAATGCACACTTGGATTGCCTTGCCATCAGCAGAGCATTGCTGGGAAATCTCATCTGTAATCTCAGGAGATCTCGGGGAAAAGCATTTTCCTCCCCTGAGATGATGTGCATGGTCACATGTCCTAGTCACATGTGCCAGAAGTACATGGAGAGTTAGTAATCTACCCTTAGTAAACATGGCCACTGTCAGACTGGGGACGAAAAGAAAAATAAGTTATGAAAAGAATACAAAGCCGGCAATTATCTAGAAGAATGTGTTTGTAGATTGTCATCACTAAACATTTCTAAAGGTGTCTTTGTTGTTATTTTAAAGATATGGGGAAAGGTCCACTTTAATAAACAGCAGGCAAACTGCAGGAGTACACATTGGCTGTACCACCTTGACAGTGCATTCCCCTTGTGTTGATGAGGGTCCAGGGTCCTGTATGGTGCTAAATTAGGGTTTATATTTTTCTGGCCAGGGGTTGTATAGGTTATTCATTTAATATGTGGGGTGGCATACATGATAAAAGATTATTGTTGTATTATTTGTGTCTCCATTTTAGCATTATGGAGGCACAGCAAACATTCCTTCAAGTTCAATCACATTGAGAACTCCCAAAGTTATATCATATGATCTGAGTGTAGTGCTTTACTTGCGGAGAAAGTTAAACTGCTTAGAAATGTCAGGGCTCCTTTAATGTGCAAGTGTGCTGAGCATATTTGCACATTAAAGCATGCTTCGCTTGTGAATGACCCTCTCCAGTGATGTGATGGCCATGCTCCCCCTTGTCTTCAATGCTTTCTTCAGCGCGGCTCTGCAATGTCAGATTGTTGTTGTTGCCGTTGTAATTGTTATTATTATTATACAGGATTTATATAGCGCCAACAGTTTGCGCAGCGCTTTACAATACAAGGGAGACATTACAATCACAATACAATTCACAACAAGATGGTAAGGAGGGCCCTGCCCCTGAGGGCTTACAATCTAAAACATATAGTTTAGTAGCCCTCAATTTGCTGACTTTGGGGTCACAGGAGGACATTATTAAACCAATCCTGTGACCCAAAAGAGAACCAAAGCCAAACAAAAAGGTTTAGCTTATGTTCTCTATTGAAGCTTAATTAAAGCTAAAAAATACAAAATGTGTCTGTGACGACATGGTGATCAGTTTATAAGTTAAATGCGTATTGGGGTTGAGTTATGTTTTGAGTGCGTTATGCTGTGTGACCTGGTTATGGAAAGACTATCAGCCCCATCCCTCGTTATCTCCTATTGTTCTCTGAGGGAGCTCAGAACAATGACATTCTGGCCAGGCTCCTGCTATGGCTGTCTGGAGTTCGTTAGCAGGTGGACACCTGTGGTGTTATGAAGACAAAATGTCCAGGGAGGGGACGGGGGATGTGATTGGATTATATTCTGATCTGATCACTTTCTGTATATAAGTTTGTGCAGTTGCTCAATAAATGAGAGTTTGTTTACCCTACACTCGAGCCTTGGCTAGTGACTGGGGAAACTGGGAGCTACAGATCAGCGGGTTCCAATATCTCCTCAGCAAGGAAGAAGACAGCGGCGGACATACTCATCCTGAGTACGGGGGTCCGTCACAGTGTCCCCAGGAGTTTTGGCCATAATGTGATTGTATGCACGGCATATTAGCCCATTATGGCAGACCTACCTGCCAAACTGATCCCCGACTCGGCAGAGCTGCACTTCTCCCTCAGTGGCCTAATGTACAGAAAGAAAGATTGTAGAAAGCTTTTATGGCGGAAGAGTCTCTTATGCTATAGAAAGCTTCCCAATCGGCAGTTTTTATTTTCAACATTCCACTTTCTTGTAATACTATCAGGCTGCATATACAGCAAGGCATTCTATGGGGTGTTAAGCCTTGCTGTGACACTTCGCTGATGATCCTGCCATGAAGGTCCTTGTGTGACATTTCCTGCTTCAGGGGTAAAACTTTCTTTTCCTTTCTTCCAACTGTGCTCCTACATTGTCACCCTGTCACATGATCTATATAGGTCTACTATAAGCTGCGATCAGAAGAGTGGCATAACCCATTAGGCTTGCATACATTTTATGGCATGAAGCCTTGGCTGGCATGCATGTAGTTGTGAAAGGTCTGCAGGAGATCAACAGCACTGAGATGCAGCAAACTATAAAACATGTAAAAATAGGAGTTTTGTTTTAAAAAGATGAAGCATTACTATATAACAGTCTCAGGAAGAATGCTATAAGCCTGTCATTATGCCTTCTCTGAAGTGTCCGGTAGGTGGGGAAAAAATACCCATTGACATCAAAGCAGGATCCCGTGATCATCTATAGTGAGGGAGCTTTTCATGCTGGCCAGCACGGGGCTTGTCAGAGTTTCACCATATACAAACATTTCAGCAGCAGTCAGCAAACGTGTGCCTTCTGCTGGAAATCCACTGAACACCCAAGAAGTTGGCAGGATCAACAGGTAATATACACTATATTGTCAAAAGTATTGGGACGCCGGCCTTTACACGCACATGAACTTTAATGGCATCCCAGTCTTAGTCCGTAGGGTTCAATATTGGGTTGGCTCCGCCCTTTGCCGCTATAACAGCTTCAGCTCTTCTGGGAAGGCGTCCACAAGGTTTAGGAGTGTGTCTATGGGAATGTTGGACCATTTGTGAGGTCAGGTACTGGTGTTCTATCGGGTTGAGGTCAGGACTCTGTGCAGGCAAGTCAGGTTCCTCCACCCCAAATTCACTCATCCATGTCTTTATGGACCTTGCTCTTTATGGACCATGTGCACTGGTGCGCAGTCATGTTGGAACAGGAAGGGGCCATCCCCAAACTGTTCCCACAAAGTTGGGAGTATGAAATTGTCCAAAATGTCTTGGTATGCTGATGTCTTAAGAGTTCCCTTCACTGTAAATAAGGGGCCAAGCCCAACCCCTGAAAAGTAATCCCCCCCCCTCCACCAAACTTTACACTTGGCACAATGCAGTCAGGCAAGTACCGTTCTCCTGGCAACTGCCAAACCCAGACACGTCCATTGGATTGCCAGACAGAGAAGCGTGATTGGTCACTCCAGGGAACACGTCTCCACTTCTCTAGAGTCCAGTGGCGGCGTGTTTTACACCACGGCATCCCACGCTTTGCATTGCGCCTGTTGATGTAAGGCTTGGATGCAGCTGCTAGGCCATGGAAACCCATTCCATGAAGCTCTCTACGCACTGTTGTTGTGCCAATCTGAAGGCCACATGAAGTCTGGAGGTCTGTCGTTATTGACTCTGCAGACAGTTGGCGACTTCTGCGCATGCGCTGACCCCGCTCTGTCATTTTATGTGGCCTACCACTTCGTGGCTGAGTTGCTGTTGTTCCCAGTTGCTTCCACTTTGTTATAATACCACTAACAGGTGACCGTGGAATATTTTGCAGCAAGGAAATGTCACGGGTGGACTTATTGTACAGGTGACAACCTATCACGGTACCATGCTTGAATTCACTGAGCTCCGGAGAGCGACCCATTCTTTCACAAATGTCTGTAAAAGCGTCTGCATGCCGATGTGCGTGATTTTATACACCTGTGGCCATGGAGGTGATTGGAACACCTGAATCCAATGATTTGGAGGGGTGTCCCAATACTTTTGGCAATATAGTGTATATAGATCTATAATAAAGGGCTAGTATCATTGAACACACAGTGTACAGGCTTTATACCATGTTGGTTCTTATTTTAGCCTTGAGATTCACTTCAAAGAAATAGCATTTCCTTGGTCTCCTTTTGGTAGACTTTAACTGTAATTCAGGTGCCCTGGCTACCGTTCTTTTGTGAATTTGTACCACAGTGGAGTATGTGTGTTCTCCCCATGTTTGCATGGTTTAATTTGAGATTTGCATGATACAGCAATGACGGTAAGGCCGACCCCACACATAACCATGCACGTTATAACCTGTATTGATGCAACATGCAGGATATGGTTGGCACATATACAAAAGATAGAGTACACCTCCACTGTAGAGCAACGCAATACTGTGCTCTGATGCATTGTTATGCAAAAACAGTGCGTTTATGATCCACACCAGATAAATGAGCTGCCACAGTGTGTCTTAGTGCCCACAACATGTAAATGGGACCCAATTCATTGTTTCATGTATACTCGCACGTGTCCACTAGGTGGCAGCAAATCATTATGCAGGAACCAAAAACAACATTTCCAGTCTCGTAGGATCTTTGACATCACAGGCCGAGGCTGGAGTAATGTCAGACCTCAGGTATTTAATAGTAACCGGTCACTGGACTGATGAGCCGCACAGAAATGTGCTGAACTAGTGAAAACGCTGATTATTATAGCTGTGCCCTGTCATGGATTCCACATTTGCGGTTTTCAGTCGCCCGAATCAGATTATGCCATTTAAAATCCTTTTCTGGTTCCCGAAAGTACTGTGTGATCCATCTTACCAGAAATCCGAGCATGCTTGACTGCCTTGGCGGTGTTTATTTTATTTTAATTTAAGAAGGCTTTAGTTGTGTTAAGTTACAGAGCAATGCGATAAGGTTCCGACTGGTGTCAAAAGAGGACAAATGACAAAGAGATCTGCCAGCCAAATCTAGGCACTTAAAGTGAACCTACATTGTGCCTTTTACTGACCAAGTTAACAGGTTTACTCTACAAGGGGGACTTTAAAGCTGGTCTCTGGGCACAGTTACCCCAGTGATTGCAGAGATTATTTAACCCTTTCCCTGCCAAGGACGTATGTTGTACGGAGGAACAAAAGTGTTCCCGTCTGGCCAAGGACGTAGGACCTGGCATTTACAGTTCTGCTATAAGCTCATGGTCGCTCTAGCAACCATGAGCTTAATGTCATCCGGAAACTCACAGGCTCTGTAGCGCGGCTGAGCGGGGGATCGGTAAATATCATTGATATTTAACGATCCCTCTGTGCAGAGCAAACCCCGGAGCGATCGTCTGATCTCTCCGGTGTTTGTAAATAACTGGGGAAACATAGTACTATGTGTTCCCAGTTATAAATGAACAGGCTGTGATCTACATCACAGCCTGTTCATTCAAGAATTTATGAATGGGGACTAGCACTCACTACTGAGGCTCTTCCCCATTCATAAACTGGTGATAGTAAAAATATTTGCTATCATTAGTTTCTGATTGAATGGGAAGCCTCTGTACTGAGTGCTTCCCATTCATTGAGTGCTGAGGCTGCAGAAAAAGAAATTGAGGACTGTATGTCCTCAATTTCTTTTTCTATTTCAAAAGGGAAATGTCAGGGGTCTGTTTAGACCCCAGATATTTCACTGCAGCCCCCAACAGTAAAAAATGTGTTATTTATTAACTTAATACAGTTTTATCTTTTAGATTTAGTCAGAAAATTATTTTTTTGTGCGATGATACTGATTTTAGCGTGTTTTATCAATTGAATTGTGTATTTTTATCGGTTTAATATTAATTTGAGAAACATTTGCGCAATTATCGCAGTGCCTACAAATTTAGTATCACCATCTTTTTATTCTACCGGGCCTGTGCTTTCAGAAAATATATGGTTTGGTGGGATCTTTTACAAACGCTTGCAACCCAGCAGTTAAAATCAAGTCAATGGGAAAAATTGCAAAAATCGCGTGGCTAGCTGATTTGAAAAATGTTCCGGAGGGCTTGGCAGCGAAAGGGTTAAAAAAAGAAAAAACCCCTAAAAGTTTCATTTATTCACCTAAATCTTGATCCCTAAATGCAAGTGACATGTGTACTCTTACTTGAATCTTGGGGTGTATTTATAAACATTTCGCTGAGCAGTCACCCTGCAAAATTACATCTACGTTTTGTTCTTTGCGAAGGGAGAACAAAATTAATTTAGCATTTTTTCATTCTGGGTCGAGTGTACCAGCAGGTAAATACTGCATTATGGCCACTAGAAGGAGCTGAGGAGCACAGGAAAAGAAGTCTTTATTTCCTATGCTCCTTAGCTCCAACTAATGACCGTAATGTGGTATTTTCCACACATTACTTCCAACCTGAAAATAAAATATTAGGGAGTCATGGAAATAATATTTGTAGACCAAAATTACAATATTTGTCAGGCCAAAACCACAAAAGTACTTTTTTTTCTAACCTTTTGTCAAATTGTTTACATTTTTTATATTTTTTATTTCTTTTATGTAATACTTTACTGTTAGGATATCTGATATTTCTCCAAAGCCCCTAACAGACTCCTGATATTTCCCTTTTTAAAATAGAACAAAATAAATTGAGAGCACAGAGTGCTCAATCTTTTTCTGCAGCCCCAGCACTCTGTGAACAGAAGGCGCTTAGTACAATGGTTTCCTGTTCATTCACAGTCTGGAGATCAACCCAGCCATGATTAGACAGGAAACCTCTGTACTGATTTGCTTCATGTTCATTCATAAAGTGAACCGATGGTAAATATTTACTATGTCTCCGTTTATAAATGAACAGGAAATGATGTAAGGCACTTCCTGTTCATTCATAACTGGGGACATAGTAAGCTCATGGTCACTCCTGTGATGGGACTACAATCTCGTGTTTAGTTTACCAATTTGTATTGCAATTGTAGTCCATCCCGGGAGTGAGCTTGGAGCGGTGACTACTGTACAACACACACACAGGGACCTTGGGGAACAAAAGTAGCCCCCCTCCAGAAGGAAGGACAGTGTCGGCACCAATTGAGAGATGATTTGAGGGTCTACAGCCGAGTGATACACAAATAAGATACATTTTTGGTAATAGTTAAGGCACTCCAATACATTTTTAAGATTTAGCTCCTGAGTTTAGTGTCACTTTAAGATCATTGGGAACAGGTAAATCACTTGTTTCCATGGCTATTGTCTTCTCAGAAGACACATGGAACAGTTTCTGTGTGTAAAGTACATTAATTTTGCACCCTGTTTAAATTTTGTATTATGTGAATCACGGAGCATCTTCCTCTTTGACATCTTTGTTATGTAGATGTGATACGGGTGTCTATAATCAGGCAGGATACCATACCTATAGGTTTTACCTATCCTGCTGTCATTGAGCTCCTATGGATTAGGCGGATTAACATTTTTGGATTCTGGCATGCTCCTTGAAGAATGTTCTTTGTAATTGTTAAAAGCTTTGCTCACTGACCTCTCCGCGGGCTCCTCGGAAGGTCAGGATGACTTAAAAAAAAAAGTATCAGAATCTGTCCACATCTGGTGTGAAAGTAAAAAAAAAATGTAGTGTTGACTCACTTGGGTTGTGTTCTACATCTGCAGCCTGGACTTGTATCTTGGCTTGTTATGTGTTAGGGGAGAGTGTGATGGTAGACATTTCAGATTGATTTCCTTTTAGATGTTACATTTTATCGGTGGTCTATGTAGTAACACAATGGGTGTCCATAGATTGTTCATTACTTCAAGGTGATGCTTCCCATTGTAATCACCATTTGCAGCCAGATTTTTACCAGCAAGGGGGTGAGGATATGTCCAAATATTTGGTATGAAGCAGAGAAGTGGATCAGAGTAGAGTGCATGCCCCACTATCAGGATCAAAGTACAGCATATGCACTCCTTTCAGCATCAGAATATCATGGTTCTCCCCATCATTTATTTATGGCAGGTATTTATATAGCGCCGCCAATTTTACGCAGCACTTTACATTGTTGTACATTCACATCGGTCTCTACCCTCGAGGAGCTTACACTCTAAGGTCCCTATCTCACATGCATACATAGAGGGCCAACTTAGAGAGGAGCCAATTAACTTTCCAGTATGTCTTTGGAGTGTGGGAGGAAAGCGGAGTACCCGGAGGAAAGCCACACATGCACAGGGAGAACATGCAAACTCCCTGCAGATAGTGACCTGGCCGGGATTCAAACCGAGGACCCCCGGTGCTGCAAGGCAGAAGTGCTAACTACTACCCCACTGTGCTGCCCAATCGGCCAGACCCAACTCCAGCATAGCCAGCAAATGAAAATGTGCAGTCTCTGGCAGCCCGTCATCATAAGAAACATAAAATACATTCACCTAATCTCCGGCACTGCCCCATGCAAACCGACTGATCCACCAATGCAGAGCTTCTGCATTTCCAACTCCAGTGACACCCAATGTCTTTCAACCAACTTTATCGGAGCCCAGGGTGTCATGGCTCTGCCCCTTGTCCTGGACTCACAAGAGAATGCTGCAGAATGCTGCCCCTTGTCCTGGACTCACAAGAGAATGCTGCAGAATGCTGCCCCTTGTCCTGGACTCTGAAGCGAATGCTGCTCCTTGTCCTGGACTCTGAAGCGAATGCTGCCCCTTGTCCTGGACTGCCCCTTGTCCTGTGATGTCACTGGACCAAAGGCACCTGAAAAAATAGGTATTTGCAAAGGGTTTTTTCCCCCCATATCTGTGCAGATGCTCCAAAGGGCAGGTAGGCAGCTTAGAGTTGGACTTTAATTTTCAGGACTGGCATAGCTTATTATTTTTTCATTCTCATGGTGATATGGACATGTATGAGCGTGAAGGACAGAATTGTTTAGCGCTGTCATCTGATTGTGTAATGCAATGACGTGGAAGTGCCTTGAGATTATTTTCGGCTGGCCACCTGGACAGTTGTTATGAGAATGTGAGGACACATGCTGAATGCAGCTGGGGCTCCGGAGAATAGTTTTGGACCCTCAGAAGGTTCCCTTGGTACGCGGACCAGTCCTGCATTGGGGCCTGCACATACTCACTGTACACAATGTACAAATTCAGTGGAGCGTGTACAGCATATGTGTGGGCTCAGCCAGCAAGGATTTGACATACGATATTGTGGTACTAGTAGGTTGCACAGCCTATATTTCAGTGGATTGTGGGCAGGTAATTATAGGACCGAGGTATGCAATGCAAAAAGCATCCACGCACATGCAAAAATGCACCACAACACACATCGCTGGTGCAAGTCGATGTATATTCACTGTGGTGTATATGAGCCCCAATGGGAATGGTCTTCTCTTTGTTACTTTTATACATACTTCCTGGGTATCCTGATTTTTGGGGCAGCGGATACCTTTACCATGCTCTCGCACTGTTCTGTTCAGCTCTCAGATTGGAGTCATTGTAAATACACAGTACCTCCGGATATAGGGGAGCTTGTGAGCTACTCCTCCCATGGTGCAATGCTCAGGACCAGATCACAAGGCCCAGGCTCTATTATCTGGGTTGGGGTACGAGACCCTTCTGTGTGTCTGAAAATATAGAGCGGGTAACACGGTTCGCAATGAGTCTATTGGCTGCGGATTTGTGTAAGAATTCAGTGTATAATGTGAGAATTACATCACTTAGTCTAGCCATTTCTCTACTACAATGTGAGAAGCACCAAGAGGAGGAATCGTATGATATATGAATCATAGAAAGTGACATACATGCCTGTTTTTGGTCATAACAGCTTATGAGAGTTTATGCGAGGAAAATGAAAACTATTTTATTTGTGTTTTAAAAGCTGATCTTCCACAGATCTGACCAAAACTATTATAGAAATGTAGACACAAAAACATGGAAAGGAGGGTAAGGGGAGGCTAAGATTTAACTGTTACGGTGTGATGGAGAATTATATCCTCCCATAGCCTTAGAAGTCTATGGAAGTGTCCCTCTTCTGAGCTCTGTCCCTCAATGGACTCAGAGAAAAAAGGATTTTGTTCTTACAGTAAAACCTTTTTCTCTATCGTCCATTGAGGGACACAGCTCTGGATAATTCAAGATGTAGGGTTATGCCGCTGCCTCTAGGACTCTATCGTCCATTGAGGGACACGGCTCTGAAGAATTCTGAGACGTAGGGTTATGCTTCTGTCCACTCCTCCTAGAGGCAGCGGCATAACCCCATGTCTTAAATTATCCAGAGCTGTGTCCCTCAATAGACTCCGGGTAAGGCTGGCCATACACTGATGGATTTTTTTTCATTAAACCCGCGGACTGAATGAAAAAAATAGACCCAATTCCTCCATCAACACTGTGTGTCGATCATGGAATCCCGCTGTTTACGTTGTATTCTGACAGGTGTTGCCAGCACCTGTCAGAATACCTGACCAGAGCGGGCAGCTCATTGGCTGCCAGCTCTGATCGATGGAAGATTTTCCAACCGGCTCCGTCGATCAGCTAATCGAGGGATGCCGATCGGAAGGGTGCAGACAGCACACACTGTGTGAAATTCGAACAGTGCCTTAAATGATTTTATGGTCCGAACAAAATCCTATTTTTACAACATGACTGTTCCAGGACTGTAACCGAAAAAAATTACGAAGTCGGAGATGTGAAGATGTGTCACCAGCACTCCAAGGTACAAAGAAAATATTGTTTATGGCAATTAACGTCACATAGGTCTAAATTGCCAATGGTTTGGTGCCACGCAGGGTCACTTAGGTCACTATGTTGGCTTGAAGGGACCCTGTGTGTAATTTTGACCTATGTGACATTATTTGCAATTACTGATATTTTCTTTGTGTCTTGGAGTGCTGGTGACTTATCTTCACCTCTTGGGGGTCCTGCACGGCACCATCCGTGGCGGTTACTTTGAGCAGCTGTCTTATCTACACTGGTCATAGCGTTGTGTGGTGTGCAGCAGGCACTTTTAACATTGCGAAGTCTGACACATCTAGTCATCTTGCATTTCCAGGAGCAGGCCTGCAATGGCAGCCCTTGTACTTCTCTCATGACAGTCGTGTTAACTCACTGACCTCCAACAAGTATGCAGATACTTTGCTTTTCCTGGCCAGTAGCTCAAAAAGTATTGAAGCCAAAGGTTCAGGATAACAGACGGCATCATCAGATGATGTCAGCAATGACTACCTTCTTATTGCTCATAGGAAAGGTTAATTTACATAAACACTGTCACTTTTGCCTATTCAGTCACACCCCCAACTCACTGATGTGATTCCACACTGATCCTTCAACCAGAATACCTGGTGTCAACTGATTTCACCAGTATGTGAGCACAGTGCCTGTGCTTAAAGTGATGCTATACTCAGGAGTTAAATCTTAGAAATATATTCAAGTATGAACAAAAATGTATCTTATTTGTGTCATCTCTGAATTGGTGCTGACACTGTCCTTCCTTCTGGAGGGGGGCTACTTTTAGGGCCTGTTCACACGACGTCCGTTTTGTGTGCTGACCGGCTCCGTACACTGCTGCCCTCAAAATGCATCCCAATGTATCCCTATGTGTTTTATGGGCTCCAGTTCTCACGTGCGCAGTCCGTTCAGCTTACGACAGAAAAAATACTGCATGTCACATTTTGTCAGGTCCGGAAACGGTCAGGAAACGCAAACGCGTCCAAAACGCATCAAAAACGCACTGCACTGCAGCTAACATACTAACAGCCCCACTCGAGCAAAAAAAAAAAACTTGAACGCATCAAAAAAGCGGCCAAAACGTGGCAAAAACGCACTGCATCAGTCTGCAGATCCGCACCTGATCAGGACCTGATATCATGTGAACAGGCCCTTATTCCCCATGGTCCCTGTGTGTGTTGTAAAGTAGTCACCGCTCCAACCTCACTCCCGTGATGGACTACAATCTCAAATTAAATTTGTTTTCAGATTGGAGTCCATCATGGTATTGAGCTTGGAGCGGGAGGTGCCGTTCATTTTAATGGCACCCCAAACGCTCCTCCCACACACCGTGTGACCGCCCACACTGGAACGAACGGTAACCGCAATGCCGTGCGTTCCAGTGCAGTGCAATTGCAAAGAAATTGCGTATGCAGTGTGGCAGTGCGTGGCAATGCCACTGTGTAATCTCCCTTCCTGTGTCCAGATTCTGAATGGCCAGTGCATGCTGACGGCACAGGTGTGCACAGCCTTTAAAATAAAGGTGTTGGGAAGGGCTCAGGGCTCCACCCAGGAGTCAGAGTGGAGTCCAGTGCAGCAGGGTGCTGCGGATTGAAAAAAACCCCAGTGTGCAGGTAAGCACACGACTTAAGGTGCCCATACACCTTGCGATTATTGTACAAAATCCCGCAATCGTACGATAATCGCAAGGTGTATGGAAGGCGTGTGACCGTTTCTACTGTGGGGTCGTACGTCTTTTGTCTAACAAGCATGTTTTGAAAACCCGCCGAGAATCGTGTAATTTTCGGCGGGTTTGTGGCGTGCTCGGGAGACAAATGCCGAAAGGGGCCGGTGTGCGCAAGCGCACACTTGCCCGTTCAGCATTGCAGTCATCGGAAGCCCGCCCCTCGGGGCCGGGCTTTCAATGATCGCAAGTACGATCTGCCTGTCCAAGATGGGCAGATCGTACAGTTTTTAACTAGCGTACAACCATTGCAAGACAAAAGTCTTGTGATGGTTGTAAGGTGTATGGGCACCTTTAGGCTGTCTGGAGGAACAGACAGAGGTCTGGGACCGGAGCAGCGGTGCTGCGATTGTAAGGCCAGGAGGCTGGATGGGCATGTGCTGCCAAGGAATGCTAAAGAACCCCTGCAAGGGTAATTGCTTTATGTTTGCAAACTTTGGTTTAATAAAAGTGGGCAAGGAAGCCCTTAAATGAAGATTGGAGCGAGTGGATGTGTCCTCAATGCGCTACTGTTTTGAGCTAATTGTCACAGCAGTTTTTTATTCTAAAGTAAACTTTGTTTGTAACATTGCATTTGTCTATTTAATTTTACATTAAGGATAGTATTTAATTTTTTTATCCGATTAATCAAACAAATAATCGGCCAACTAATCGATTTATGAAAATAATTATTAGTTGCAGCCATAGACCCGATAGATCCTGACTAGAGGAGCTGAGCCTCGGAGAAATGATTATTTTATAGTCTAGTAGGAGAGACAGAGAAGCAGAATATTCATCGTTCCTCTAGAAATCCATCTGTACCTTTTTATAGAAAGAAGATTATATTTGCCGCTATGAGCTTGTTCATTGAATGAATACTGTTAGTGATTGAGTGAGTTGGTGGAAAGTCTAATGATTTACGGAGAATGTCCTGTTCCCTTACAAATGTCAGGGGCGCAGTGTCATGGGAGAGATTGATTGAACGTCTGAGCTAAGCGATATCCATTTACAGTAAAGGAGAACATTTTGAAAGTTACATGTATAGCAGACGCGTCTCTGACTCCCTTTACTGGAAGGTAACTGGAAATTAATATTTTAACTCTGTTAAAGGGGACAGTTCAGTAACTTTACAAAGTGAATATATTTGTGACGTGGCTTTCAATGCAGACTTTAAACTCCAGTCAGGTGATGTTCCTTAGAGATGATGCCATCAGTCTGCTGCAGGCGGGAGGCAGCACCCCAGGAGTGAGCTTGGAGCGGTGGCCACTTTACATCACACACGGGGGCCATGGGGAACAAAAGTAGCCCCCCTCCAGAAGGAAGGACGGTGTCAGCGTGCGTTCCAGTGTGGGCGGCCACACTGTGTGGGAGATGCGTTAGGGGTGCGTATGGCACTGCAACGCACCTCCCGCTCAAAGCTTACTACCATGATGGACTCCAATCTCAATACAAATTTCATTTGAGATTGTAGTCCATCCCGGGAGTGAGGTTGGAGCGGTGACTACTTTACAACACACACAGGGACCACGGGGAATAAAAGTATCCCCCCTCCAGAAGGAAGGACAGTGTCAGCACCAATTCAGAGATGATTTGAGGATCTACAGCCGAGTGCTACACAAATAAGAGACACTTTTGTTAATAGTTCAGGTACTTGAATGTATTTTTAAGATTTAACTCCTGAGTTTAGTGTCACTTTAAAATCTGCAAACAAGAGTTTCTTTTGTTTATGAAGTGAAAACAATTTCTACTATAGTGTGTTTGTAGATCGATAGGCATCTGTCTAGCAAAGGATACAAATTCCACAGAACTATTGGCTGCCTCTCCTCATAAACTGCATCCACCCATCTGCTATCAAAACACCAACTGTCTGACTCTTTGTAATAACTAATGCTCACCATTAGTAATAACATAATCATCACTTGTCTGATCAAATCATTTTTCCTACCATTTTAACTAGAGGTGCACCGAAGTGAACATTTTAGAACTGAAATGAAAGAAAAGTCAGGCCGAAAGTGAAAATGTTTTTTTTTCTAACTTTTTTTAAATTTTTATTTTTTATACACTTTTACATATTCAGTGCGTTCACAGGAGGCTGAGCGGAGAAGAGAGCTCGATCTCTCAGCTAATTCATCCCCCGCAACGCTGGTTGGCCTCCTGTGACGGCGCTAGCTGTCCCCGCCCACACACCGATTTCCTGATCTGTGACAGGAGACTGAGCGAGTGGAGCAGGTAGAAGAGCTCGATCTGACAGCTGACTCTTCCCCTACGCTGCCGGCCCGCCTCCTGTGACAGCACTGGCTGTCTCCGCCCACACACACACACCCCACTCTCCTGATCTGTGATAGGAGGCTGAGCCGACCACTCACAGCGCTCTCCTCCCGCTCACTCGGCCGCCTGTGACTGTTTCTCAGGGCCAGTACTACGGGGATCAGCTGATTCTGCAGAAAACGAAAACAAAACTCTTTTCTTTTTTTTTAAACAATTTTTATTGAATTTTTGGATTTTCCCAGGATGGGAATATCTTTTTCATTGCATAGCTTACATATATGAAAGTTCGAAGGTGCGGTAAAATAACAAAACCTAAACCTAAAATTCCAATGCTGGTTGCCCCATCTACAATAATTAAACGGCCATATAATGCATTATTAGGATGGTGTAGGCAAATCATCAAACACTATACAGGGTTATTCACAAAAGGGTGAAGGGTTTGGGGAAGTCAGGAGAAGGGAAGAATCTAGGACAACATAGCTGATTTGGAAAAATTCTCCAATTCAGCTAACATTCCAGTTCAGCTATGTTGTCCTAGATTGTTCCCTTCTCCAAACTCTTCTCCCTTTTGTGAATAACCCTGTATATGACATTAGAGCACCTCCAGGACCCCCAAGCTATTTGTCAGTTGGGCCTTCATATACCAAGCAGTGTACTGTATATAAAAGGTTGCATAATTTGGGTCAGCTCCGATCTATCAAAGGTTACAGCCACAGTATTTCCAACGCTTGAAGATCTTTGTTTTCAGTACATTGACGTGCAGTTCAGTCTCCAGTTTTTTCCCGAAGGAATAAGATTCTCAGTTCCGTTATAATAGCTGACATTGACGGTGTGGAGGAAGCATTGTAGGAATGCATGATACATCGTGGAGCAGCAAGTAGGCACAGGTGCATCCATTCCTTCCCTTTATGAGACATGCACTGAGGTTCCAAAGCTGAGTAAACTGGGGCACTGAACAAATACTACAGTGGGGATAGTTGTGGCGCCCACTGCAGAACCGTTTTGATATACGAGGCAACGTGTGTCCAGAATTGTACCAGAGAAGGACGTGTCCAAAGACAATGAGCCAGTGAGGGGCGGGATTGTCCGCACTTAGGGCACAATGTAACCAGGGGCTGATTTGTTGCAACAGCCGGGAGGAAATCTGCAACATAAGCGTGATGCATTATTTTGAATTGTGTCTCCCTCCAGTTCTCATTGACAACAATTCTGCGCACCAAGTGGTACCCTTCGATGACTAAAAATTATAAACATCAAGAAGCAGCGTCCATTGTAAGTGATGTCATCAGCATTTGAAATAGATGAAAAGCCTTTTGACTTTAATATCACTTTACGTTTTATTTTGCCTGGAGTTCTTGTTTAAAGGAGAACTATGGGGTAAGTGTTTTTCCCAAGTAATCTTCCAGGACAGCATCTGAGAGATAGTCTCCTCCCACCTGAAACAGGAAACACATCACATACACCAAATAAAAGGGCACTTGCCCCCATCATACCTCAGTTATTTGTGTTTCCTCGGCCTAACAGGAGCATGGGAGCACTACAGAAATATGACGGATATTTTTGTTGTTTTCTGGATAGGCCTGCATGCACGTGGCAGGGGCCTGCCGCCCTGGTATCTCCTTCCTTTGGGGCCAGTGGGCTTGGAGATACCTGGGTAAGATCCCTAGGGCAGTCCCCATCCTGTCCTACCCTTAGGGGTGAATTGGCCCTGAGGTGTCTCTCTCTTTTAAGAGGGCAACCATCCTCCTTTTGTGATGGCTCCAGTGGAGCTTTTCCCAGCTAGCAGGGGTTACAGCTGCCTTCTTGGGGGACTCTGGCGGTCTGATGTGTGCACTCGCAAGGCTTTCAGTTAGCGCTGAATGTGTAGCCGCCGGTCTGTTGGGATCACACCCCACCTTGCCGTTTTTCGTTACTCACGGTTGTGTAGTGGCAGCAGGGAGCCTCGCGCCATTGCAGGTTGTTTCTTTGCGGCCGCCTCGAGCAGAGGCTCGTGGGGCTAAGGCGCACAGCAGTGACGTCCTAAGGGTCATGGGAGGACACAAACTAGCGTCCTCCCATGACCCACTGTTGAGATCCACCCAGTTGCCTGATTGACAGCTGGCTCTGCCTATCCAGAGGCAGAGCCAGCTGTACCCGCCCCTCCCCCGTCAGTTCCACCAGTCAACGCTGGAGGATCGGACAGGGGAGGAGGGGAATCCCTGCAGGGAGCCGTGAGTGACAGTATGTGTTAACTCGCTTCCCGATCTATTGAGCCGACGTGTGACAGTTTCAATGTCACACGTCGGCTCGAACTATGAGGTTGAGTGAAAATCACTTGCCTCATAGTTCTCCTTTAAAGGGTCTCAGCACTTTACTTCTTGCACAGTTTATTCCGCTCTCTAACCCTTACCTAGTAGTCACTACAGACGTTGGATCCGTAGATCAGCTATGCCTCATAGCCTATGACATCTTGTGTGGCTCTTCTGTCATCTTCATTACCCCAGTGGGCTGCAGTGTAATGCGCATGTGTGGCCCTTTTCTCCATAGACAATACTAGGGGAGCTGTCTGCTTGTAAATCTGCAAGATGGTATCTCCATTTTGTCTGTGATGGTTCTCATTCATCCCGGTCATGGTAAACAAAATAAGTCAAGGCAACTGGACCTGCTGTATTTTTCTTGAAGACGTTTCACTGGACATCCAACCAGCTTTCTCAAATCCGAATGACTTGTACAACAATTCTCTGGGAATAAATCTGGTGAATGTTGTTTCAATCCACGTAAACTGTTAGTCACGACCAGGTGTTGATTGCATTTGCATAATGGGAGCTAGGAGGTGATAATAACCTGCCCAGAGAGAGGTGTTAAAACCGCATTGTAGGATTGCAGCATTGTAACATGTGGCAGACAATAGATGGTCTGGACGACCAGTGAAACGTCTTCAAGAAAAGTTGCCTTGACTTATTTTTTTTTAACCGATATCTCCATTTTGGTGCTTATGGCACTGCTGGTTGTCTCTGACTTTAATAATATGAATCACTGGCCTGGGACAAGCACACACACTCCTGATCTACGTACTTGTTCTAGGTCATTGGTTCAGAAAGTATTGAAGTCATTGGAGCAGATGACAGGAAACTAGTATTTGGAAGATCAGGTTAGCAATGGCAGCCTCCATATTTCATAGGCAATGATTTCCTTTAAATCATGACTATTTATCTCTGTAGTTGTATGAACCATTTCCTTCCGCCTTGTCTTTCTGGTGCCCATTATGGTATGGTGTTGTGTAACCTCTGTGCCTAATTTCAGACCGAAATGTGTTAAAGCAATTCTGGAAGCTGAGGCTGTGATTTTGAGCAATGCTGCAAATGAACTAGTGACTCACAGCCTCTTATTATTTCAATCCTGCTGCTCACTTGCCGATATAACGGGATGATTAACAGTAATAACAGACCTTATCCGTGGGACCAATCTGAATCACAGTTGTTCACTTCCTTATTGCCGTTCTTGTGGCCAAAACATATTTATATTGGTAGAAGCCAGGTGAAATCTCCTGCAGCATGCTGAAAATGCAAAGGGGGCTTTGGTGTCAAGTTGGTTGTATGATTCCCCATCCCTGGTCATAGTGGTGATATTGGGCTGGTCATGACCTGGTAAAGGTGGTATTAATGTCGTGGCCATTTCTTGTTTTCATTGTTGGTCGGCATGACTGTTACCTGGCTGTTTATGCTTTTGGCTGCAGCTTTATTCATTCCCTGTTTACACTGGCAGTTGCTTCCTGCTTTCAGTTGTGGTCATTCTCTTGTTCTCAAATTGAAGGTAGACGTTAGAGGCCACAAAATTGGTTTTGATACAATATTTGATACAATACCTAAAAGTAAAGTAAAAATATTTAATACAAAATGAATAAATACAAATATAAAAAAATTGAAAAAGTTCATCAAAAAATCAATAAAAATATTTAAAATAAATTGAAAAAGTTAAAATTAAAAACATTCTTGGTTTCGGACTGACATATTTTTTTTACATTTAGGTTTCGTTTTTTAAATTTTTATTTCGGTGCACCTCTAGTTAAAGCCTTAAATGTCATTCCTCCACCAGGTACCCAACACGGTCCCACCAAGTCTACACATGTTGGGAGGACCACTTTATATATGGCAGAATCGCTGCCATCCATTCTGGCCCGCAGTTGACTTTTGTTGACAAACGTATGATCAGCTATTCCTGTAATTCAGCATCCGTTGGTAATCGCAGGGTAATTATTCTAAATAGTGCATTGTTTTCTTCCCCTAACTTATAATTTACACTTCTTTTCCACTCTGCTAAGCCACTTTCACTGAATGAAGCAGTTTGTAGGGGCTTAGTGTTGTTGGTGGGGAGACGTGTTGTGTGGCCTCTTAGGTCTCCCCCGTTGTGTGTTTTTGAACTAGCTCTGCTGATGAAATCATTGCGGCTTTCTCTGATTCATTCCCAGTACATTTTTCCTTGTACTGCTCATCACACTAACAAATGCTTCTATCTCCACTTGGTAATTAGCGCTCAGAAAATCCGGTGCATGGGAAACCTGCACAGATGGAACAGAGAATAATCTTTTCATAAAAGAACGGTCTTTCTGTGCGTCTGCACTCGCATCGGGTAGAGGCTTCCAGGCACTGGCTGCGGCTGCTACAACAGTGTGATGAGATGCAGACGTGCTGTTCAATATGAAGGACACACCCTTTAATATTGGGGAAAATACTGAACTTTATAGTGCTGGGAAATGTTATCCTATTGTGAAGTGAACTTATTAAAATTCAAACGTTTGCATAAGTCAGGGCACATGTCCACATTATATAATCACATCATTATTCTGAGTGAAAAAAGTAATCTATCTGTGTGTTAGGCCTCATTCAGATGGGCGGCAAGAGGGCAGTAAGAAGAGGCTATTGATGTGCGTTTTGGCTGTCGAGCTAAAATAGCGTTTGCTGAGTCCTGTATACAGGCCGCAGGGCTTTAGGTCGCATACTTAGAACAGCATGACGCATTTAGCAGGTGGTGCCGCTTGCCAAACATCAAAATTGCAATTAACCAGACCATGCTGCAACCGCATGGGCATGTGGCTGCAACGCAATATAGCAATAGAAAATTCCCATTGGGATAAAAACCCAGCATTCACGAAGTGGCATTATCTCCTCCTGAATGCCGGGCAGACGCTGCTCTACCACTGTCTGAAAAGCAATCCACCATGGATTGGTTTACAAAGTGTTGGTAAAGCATTAAAATTAGAGATGCTCCGCTACTTACCCCCAATACCGTAACTTCCGGTCAGCGGGAGATTTCCTCTGACTGGCAGTGGGGCATGCTGGCTTGGTGAGTGCGCTGGGAAACTTTTGCTGTTGTACTGTTTAAAGCCCTTCCATGTGCACCTTGCTGTAAAGCTGGTGACGAATTGATGAGTGCGTTTTGCCATTTGTTTTTGCTTGACTATCAAAATCTCTGACCCGTCTAGATAGCCGACTGGTGATGTCATCCAGCAGTAGCAGATTCAGACTAGATGGTGCTAGAGCGCGTGCGCCAGCATTAGAGTCCTCATTGGGTTATCAAGCTCCCGTCACTGCGCTTGCGTGGCTTCACAATCCCCATCAAGTTCTCCAACCCTGTCATCGTGCCTGTGCGGTCACCCAAAAGCGTGGCCACCCGATGGCAAAACATGTAATCTCTTAGCATGTTGTGCCGTCGGATGGGCGTGAGGGCAAACTAGGGCTATTTGGAGGACTTGATTCTGCTGTTCAGTGACCGCGCAGGAGCAATGATGTGGGATTGGAGAACATGATGGGGATTGTGAAGCTGCGCAGGCGCAGTGACGGGAGTTTGCTAACTTGATGAGGACTCTGACAGCAACGCGGCTGGCACACGCACACCGGCGCCATCTTGTCTATATCTCCTACTGGCAAATCACCAGATGTGACGTCATCAGTCGGAGATCTTGAGGAGTTGGAGCTTTCGACCGAACACTGACTTCCCAGCCAATCAGCATGGTGCCGGCTTCCCGGGAAGCTCCATGCTCCGGGAATACCGGTATTAGTATTCGGTATCGGAGAGTTCGGAAAGGTAAGTCTACGTAGGGCATCCCTATGTAAAGTTAATAAAAAAATGCTGTTTCTTAGCTCCTTTGTGACCTTTAAAAAAAAAAAAAAAGCTGGGCTTCCCCAATCTATTGAAAAAGAAAGAAAAAAGAAATGTTCTTATTTGAGTTCCACTAATTCAGTGTTAGGCAGCCTCAGCGTTTCTGCTGCAGTGAAACTACAAATGTCATCATGCCTCTGGCGAGTCATGCTCTCTGGCTGAGTCTTGCAATGCATCATGGGACTTGTAGTTCCACAGCAGCCGGAGTGCTGACGTTGCCTAATCCTGCACAGATTCTTGGCTTGTTTCCACTCACCGACATCTGGAAGCTCATCCATATCTTTATTTTAATCACTGGCTCCCTTTTTTTTGACAAAGGCATAATTTTGTAAATGTTCATTTCAGATCAGGCGGTTGGTTGCCAACAAAGGTTTATGCGTCATGTTCAAGTGAGTAAAAGCCGAACCTGTATTTAGGTGGAAGAAATGAGCAGTTGTGAAATGCACATAGACCGCTCTGCTTCGGATATGGGAGAGCCATGTGTAGCTCTCATTAACATTAGGAAAGTGTCACATGTCTGTCCTGTGACTGCACTGCAAGAGATGTGTAAGTTCCTTGCACAATTCATGAATCAGACTCTCTTCTTGTTGAAGACAAATACATAAAGTGTAACTCCATCCTTCTGTGAGCCTTGAAGGACATTTCCGCCTTTGCGGAGCATTTTAAAAGCACATTATAGCTGGTGGTGTTCTGCTTTGCGCTGTGTTATGTACTATTGCTGGGATTTGTAGTCCTCTATAGCTGTTGGAATTCCGCATTGCGCTGTATAATGTACTATTGCTGGGATTTGTTGTACTCCTCTATAGCTGGTGCTATTCTGCATTGCGCTGTATAATGTACTATTGCTGGGATTTGTAGTCCTCTATAGCTGGTGGAATTCCGCATTGCGCTGTATAATGTATTAACGCTGGGATTTGTAGTCCTCTATGCAGCGCAATGCAGAATACCACCAGCTATAGAGGAATGCTTGTTTTTGCCGAGGTGACAGGAAAAAAAAAAAAGTTGTATGCGCAGCTCTCCCTCCAGTGCCCCTCTTCCCCTGCTGCAGAGATGGCATGTCCCTTGGTGTCCTCACGTACCATACATTGTATTGGACATGATGACTCAAGGATTCCCAGACTGCTGCTGAGGAGGGGGAGAGGTGCTTCAGGGACCGCTCTATGAGCTGGCCGGCTCGGAGGTTTAGTTGATGTTGCCTTTTTTTTGGAGACATGAGCAGTTAACCCTTGCAGTGCAGGGGTAGCCCCACTGCAAGGCTTAGTACAATTTCTGCCCGGAGTTCTTCTTTAAGATGCACAGTGCTTTAGCAAACCAAATGTCATCCAGTTCGGGTTTGGATCTATTATAAATAAAGCTGTACGTTGTTGTCATTTTTTTTTCAATAAGTTTTGCCTAAAAAGGACCTGAAAACTGTGTTCAAGAAAGGCAAACAGCACCCGGAATATGAGGCTCTGCGTCAAGGCCCCGTACAGTGACTCATCAAGCAGACACCACGTTCTAGCTGCCCGACCTAACCCCTCCCCCATCCCCCTCTCACTCAGTCCCACTAACCTCATCCCCTACCCCATCCCTTTCTAGCCCCGCCCCCTCCTGGAATGCCCCTTTTCAGTCAGCCACGACTATACTGAACCCCGATAGGTAGAGGGGATCCTGGACCCCAGCCCGCAACCCCAATCCTGGCCCGAACTTGATACTGAGGCCTCCGGTGGGGTCTCGCATCACCGCCCCTTCAAAGACATTTGGGTGTGGGCCCTGTCAACTGACCCCCCCTCCTATTTGTCATAAGTTTTAGTTATTTGACTTTGTTTGGTTTTGTACCTATGTCTGCAACTTAAGTCGGATCTATGCAACTGATACCATGTATGTTGTTCGTATTTTGACCCTTTTGTGGAACTGTATGTGTACAAAGAAAATGTGGACAATCCTCTTTAAATAAAGAATGTATAAAAAAAGAAAGGCAAACGGAGGGCAAAGCGCTAGTCATCAGTATTGCCTGTAGGCGCCCTGCAGCTGATCTGTTCCCCATAACTGACTTACCATGACTTGTTCTGTACTGCCTCTCTGTTCAGATGTGCTCATCTAGGTGGGGGGGCAGAGCTGTGTTTCCTCATGTCAGAGCTGTCACCCTGATGACTGGTGATCTCGTGACTGGTGGAGATGAATTCAAGAATCAGCAGGAGAGGGGAATGAAGCAAGATTCACAGAACGGATGGCATGGAAGCAGGTGGTGAAATGCCGTGCAGAATTCTCTGCAGCAAGCAGCACATTAGTGACATCACCAAATCTCACTTCACATCTCCTGAGACTAGAATTAGAGGCAGCAGTGCCTGGGATCTCAAACTGCAGATATACAGCTATGAGGTTCAGGGATGCCCAGACACCCCTCACATACCTGGAGAGATATTTTTCAGGTAAAAAGTAAATGTTCAGGGTACTGCTTAGGCACAATTAACATTTCAGGATGTTCAGCATAACATTGCAGATCTTCACTTTTTGACTTCAGTTCCACTTAAAGGGCTTGTTCACACCATGTCCGGTCAATGTCCAGACCAGAACAGTTTGTTCCCGGACCAAAAAAAGCATCCCAACGTATCCCTATGGTATTTCTGGGCTCTGTATACACCAGCGCAGTCCGTTCAAGTCCAGACAAAAAAAACAACCTCATTCTCTCTTGCCTCATGCCTCATTTTCTCTGGTCTGGAACGCACCTGAAATCTAATTTTTGGCTGAAAAAAACTACACCAGAACGCAGTAAAATCGCGACAAAATCGCACTGCCATGCGTTTGCAGATCTGCTCTAGATCTGACATGGTGTGAACATAGCCTTAGAGCAGATAATTCACCCTTCTTAGCCTCCACCTCCATGATTTAAGAAGGGTTAAGTGCTTGTTTGTGTCCAGGTGCTAAAATAACAAAAATATACTCACCCAAAGCGCCAAACTGGCCAGCTGTCACGGCGCTTCCTCCAGCTTGTCTCCTCCTCCCTGCTGCATTGGCATCTTCCTCTGCATTCTCATGTTCTATACACTGTGTATAGACATTGATGATTTACAGGACCTTAGATCAGTGGCGTCACGTGGGGGGGTCACGTGGGGGGTGCGGCCCGCACCCGGGTGACACCATTGGAGGGGTGTCACACCCCTCTGAAAAGTCGGGCGCTCGTTCATGGACCGAACGGCCGACAGTATCAGGAGAGAGGAGGGGACCCGGCGGCATACCTTATCCTGCCGGTTGACTCTCCCCTCCTCTCTCAGATTACTGCCGCGCGTGCTCGATGACGTCATCGCGCATGCGTGTGGTGACGTCACCCGCATGCGCAGTGACGTCTCGGCGGGGTGACACTCGGTTACCGCTCCGGGTGTCACCCAGCCTCGGGACGCCCCTGCCTTAGACCACTGCAGAAGAAGGGGAGAGATGTTGGTAGGACCGGTCTTAGAAGAAGCCGGCTCGGAGCTTTGGGAAAACTGCATTTTTAACTTGACACAAACAAGCACTTAACCCTTTCTTTACAGTGGTGCGGTACAGGTGGGGAATTGCCTGTACCGCAGCTGATTGGGTGGTCTTGTTTGTAGGATCTTGGGTTCGGACCAGGTTTGTTGCAAACCTGAGCTCATCCCTAGCTACAACCAGTCAGGTACCAGCTGTTAGCAGAAGATAAGGATCACCTCCATAGTGTAAAAAAAGATTTTTTATAAATAATAAAAAGAGCTGAAATGTGCTCGCACGCAACCAATGGTAACAGGCTTGTAGTGGTAATATCTGAAGATGGAGATCTCACCACTACAAACCTGTTACCATTGGTTGTTTGTGAATACATTGTATCCGTTTTTATTATTTAATAAAAAAAATATATTTTTTTTTTCCCACTATGGAGGCGTACCTTTTGCTTCTCTTCTGCTAGATATCCAGTTTCCCCGACCCTGTGAGGAGCTGCCCCCGTGCCTCCTGGAGTTCTCCCTCTTACCTCCAAGAACGGTTACATTTGGCACCAGTGGTTGTAATCTTTTACCAGCTGTTAATTGTATTAGGAGTTAGGATAGCAAAACAAAAAACATAAATGGTGCCTTTGTGGTGTCTACACAACAGGTACTCTTTAATGATGACATTAGCTGCGTGGTGAAGAGAGCCTGCGTGCCTATCCCTAACATGGAGCCTCTCCTTCTGGCCTGCTGATCTCACTCTGGCTTTCACACATACTTGAGACATCCCACACTATTGCAACACCCGAGAGCTCAAGCTGAAATGAAAGGGCAGACTCTGGTTGCGTAAGTTAGGTTCCAGTTGTGTAAGCCATCATCATCATCATCATCATCATCTTATTTTGCTGTGTATGATAAATCTAACCCACGCTCTCTGAGCCAATCTTGTATTTGCTCGTCCAGCACCAGAAATGTGTCATAAACATAGTGCTCTGTATTTACACTTCATCTCACTTCTCGGCTATAAAAGTCATGCAAGGCATGTCACGTTACTGACTAATAGCAAGACATTTCTATCTCGCCGGTACCTAGCTGTGTCACTATCATACAGGAGGATTTGTAGGGCAGTCAATCTGTTTCCTGCGCACCTGTTACTTTGCAGCAAGCGAACTGTGAGCCTTGTGTAAAGCTTCCCTCAGAATGGCCTGATCAGGGGCATAACTAGATCATGGGGCCCCATAGCGAAATGTTTATGTGGCCCCTTGGCGACCTTCCTACTGTCAATTATATGAAAGTCAGATAGCAGGAGTTGTCTGTAGTGTCTGCTCTTGTACATCTGACATCAGCACTTCTTGATTGGAAATGTCACAGGGGGTACAAGGTCAGTGTCAACAGCATTGGAGCGCCCTTCCGTTCCCAGGCCCCATAGCAGAGGCCTGGGTTGCTATGGCGATTGTTGTGGCACTGAGGCTGATACTCTGCAAGAGGCTCATTATGGCACAGAAATAGGCCTATGTCACACTATTTATTTTATTATTATTATCGGTATTTATATAGCGCCGACAATTTACGCAGCGCACATTCACATCAGTCCCTGCCCTCCAAGGAGCTTACAATCTAAGGTCTCTATCTCACATGATATATCTCATGCATGCAAGGGCCAATTTAGACATGAGCCTATTAACCTTCCAGCACCTCTTTGGAATGTGGGAGGAAACCGAAGTACCCGGAGGAAACCCATGCAAGCACAGGGATAACATGCAAACTTCTTGTAGATTTGATCCAGGGACCCCTAGTACTACAAGTCAGAAGCACTAACCACTATGCCACTGTGCTGCCCACTATAGCTTCAAGTCACCTTCTAAACCAAAATCAAACAAAGACCCACCAACCATCTAAGTCACTGAGGTCTGCAGCCATAGTACTTATCAGCTGCTGCCAGGCACTATAATAGACCTAAACCTATGAATAACGGTGTGGATTATATAGATTTAGGTCGGTTGTAGTCCATAGCTGCAGGTGATAAGTACTATGGATTAGTCGACTACTAAAATCCCTCGTGTTCATATTGGCCAAGGGGCCACCTAGTACTGTTTGTGGCAAGTGGTTGAAAAAAAGCGGGAAATGACAGGCCACCGTGCAGCCATGAGATATTTGTTCTCTGAATAGAGGATCCTGGACTTTTGGGGTGCCATTCAAAATGAATAGCATTGCACTGCACAGTGGTTTCTGCATTATTGTGCAGTGTGATTTATATAAATAAAGCACGACAATGTGAATCCGGCCTCTGTGTGCATCATGATGCCTGTTGACTTGCATGCAATGTGGATTACTGCATTACTGTGCAATGTGGTTACACACACTGAAGCACAATGATGTGAATCTGCCCTCAGTGTGCATCATGGCATGCATTGGCGTGCATGTAATGTGCAACACAACACGCGCTGGCTTGCGTTTTGATGTGTTTTCATAGATTTCGCCTGATGCATTTTCCAATGAAAACACAAAGGTGTGTTTCCAGCCTGAAGATAGAAGGTGGAACTTTGGAAATCATTCCTTGTTTCCCCTGTGGTCACCTGTGCATGCGGAGGCCTTCATTCATTCTCCAGCAATTGAGAATATTTATTGCACCTGGCCAGCCGCAACAACCTGCTGTCGGATGGGCTCCAGATCCACGTAGATTTACAGACATGTCTGGAATGCTGAAAGCCGATAAACTCGAAGATCTGGCATTTATCCTACTTGGGTGTTTTTTGTCATTCCTGAGCAGCAGAGCTCTCCGCAGTTGTCAGTATGTCTTGTAATTCCAGGCGACAAGCTGCAATCGCTATGTTTTTCTTAAGCCTTTCCTGTGGTAGCACACTTCAGAGCAAATCTTTTCCACATTTCTGGCACCAAACCTACGAGGAAAAAAAAGTTCAAGCAATTAAGTCGTCTTTTTTCGGGAATAGACGGATCGCTTAAAGGCAGGGCAGGAATCCTTAGATAGTAGCCAGTCAGAGCAAACTGTGCGTTAGCAGCTACTTCTGATGATAAACTTTAATGTGTTATTAGTAAGTTAATGTAACATAAAGTTCTTTTTCTGATATACTTATTACTGCTCGTGTTTTGTTTCTGTGCTTCATGCATCAACTTGTAAATGGTTCTTCCAGTGGCCGTCTGTCATGAAGAATTATTAGCATTCTGCATGAAAATGTCAGGCTAATACTTTAAGTACTTGAAGACTGGGGTGTCCTGTCCAGACCATTTTTCAGTATTCAGCACAGAGGTACTTTGACCGACATTTATTCCGTCATGCAATGCTGTACTGAAATTAATATTTTATATAATTTTTTGGGACAGATGGAGCTTTCTTTTGGTGGTATTTATTCACCACTGGGGGTTTTATTTTGTACTATAAAAAGAATCATGTACTCCAATTTTGGGGCAAAAAAATAGTTTTCCCTACGTTACGTTATAAAACATTTGTTACCTTTTTTGGGAAAATATAAAAGATGTGATTGTGTCAGGTAATTCTTTTTTTTTTTTTCTTACACTTAAAAGAGAACTATGGGCCAAGCTTTTTTGGCCATAGTTCTCTTAAGGATCACAGGAGGACATATACTATGTCCTCCTGTGACCCAAAACTCAGCATTGAGCGTGCTATAGCCCGCTATATTCTGATAACGCAGAACCCCGCTGTAGCCGGGATGGATCCCGAGAATGTTGTCGGATCCAACCCGCTGGCTCTCTAGAGGCAGAGTCGGCTGTGCTTGTCCCCTTCCCTGTCTATTCCACCAGTCAGTGCTGGAGGAATAAGGAGGGGAGGGGGGAATCCCTGTGGGGAACAGTGACTGCGGGGAGAAGATTGGGAAATGAACGATCGGCGGTATGTGAGAAATCTGCTTCACCAGCTTATTTTCCAGCTACAGCAACCGGAGAAATGACAGTGAAACCGGAAGCGATGTGATACTTATCACTTCTGGGTACAGTGATCAGAGTAAAAGTGTGCACCATGCAAGCGAACAGGTGGCTCTATAACCGTCCGAACACTTGAATGTAACAGCCTTCATCGGCTGTAAACAATGTGTACGGTTGTGTGCATGAGTGGGGTGGTAGGAAAGGACATTTAAGGTGCCCATACACTGCACGATTCTCATATGAGAATCTCGGGAAATCCCACGATCGTACGAGAATCGTGCAGTGTGAATGAAGACTTGCGACCGTTTCTACTGTACGGTCGCACGTCTTTTGTCTAAGGAGCATGCTAGAAAATCGTACGATTTTCGGCTGGTTTGAACGGTGCTCGGGAAACAAATGCCGAACGGGCCGGTGTGCGAACGCGCACACTGCCCGTTCAGCATTGCAGTCATCGGAAGCCCGCCCCTCGGGGCGGGCTTGAGATGATTGCAAGTACGATCTGCCTGTCCAAGATGGGCAGATCGTACGTTTTTTAAAATTACTTTACAACCATCGCAAGACTAAGGTCTTGCGAAGGTTGTAAAGTGTATGGCCACCTTTAGATATGCCAATCCACCATCATGAGTGAGCCATCCAGCCGTTTTTACAATCAGCTGGACGGCAAGTGGGTACCATGGTTGAAATTAGGGATGCATCGATACTGGTTTTTCGGTATCGAGTACCGATATTTTTTCCGGTACTTGCCGATACCGATACTGGAAGTCCCATTAAGGAAGCCAAGCGGCGTGTAATGTCTCGCTTCCTGATTAGCAGGGAAGCCGTCTCCATGCTTCTCGTCGCTAGGAGAAGTGTAATGACGTGTAATGACGCTGTGTAATGACGCAGCGCCCGGCTTCCTAATTGGCCGGAAAGCCGGCTCCATGCTCCTCGCGTCACGAGTTGACGAGGGAGCATGAAGCCGGCTTCCCGGCCAATCAACCAGGAAGGCAGGCAGCGACTCATTACATGCTTCCTGATTGGCTGGGAAGCCCGCTCCATGCTCATGGAGCAGGCTTCCCGGCCAATCAGGAAGCCGGGCAGTGTATAATGACTTGCTGCCCGGGTTCCTGATACCCGGAAGCACAAGTATCGGGCTAGGTATCGAAGCATTTGGGTGAGTACGAGTACTCACCCAAATCCTCGGCAATCGGCACCGATCGGTGCATCCCTAGTTGAAATACGTACATGTATCCTGCTTTAGGGCTCATATAGATTGTCCTTTTTCACTCAAAAGCATCTGCTTGCATACAGAACACAGCGCTCGACAAAAAAGAAGCTGCATCTGACCTCTAGTTTGCCTGCAGTTGAAATGCACCTCCATAGGACCTGTTGCATCCAAAGAAACACAATGTTAAAAACATTAAACAGACTTTGAACAGTCATCTACACTACTGCGTTAAAGTCAGTAGGAATCTGCTGACCTGTATTTGGCCTGTCAGAGGATTTGTAAGGTCTTATTTACACAGGCCTTGTTTTCCTGTTGAAACACAGGCCAGTAAATTCCCATTGACTTCATTGGAGTAGTGTAGATGAACATTCAGAAGCTTTGTTTGATCTCCTTTTGTATTGTTGTTTTTCTCATGATGTAGCTTGGCCAATTAAGGTGCATTTGGATTACAGGCAAAATAGGTCAAACAAAGCCTTTTCCTGCCAAATACTGCATTTTGCATTTGAAAGAAATGTGTAATGAGCAGCGCTGTGGTCGAATAATTAAGGCTACTTTTGACATGAAAAGTCCATCTACGCAAGCCCTAGTTTTGGCCAACAATTTTTGTAGTGGTACACCTCTGCAAGCCAGTTGGATTACTCTTCTGCTACCTGGTTTTTCATGACAGTTTCCTAGGTCAGCTCAGAGGGGATTAGGTCTATTCACAGTTGAGGGCTGGAGGAGCAGAAAAAAGAACCATAGGAATTAGGGATGTCCCGATGCCACTTTTTCAGGCCCAAGTACAAGTATTTCTCCTCATGTACTTGCCGATACCAATTACCGATACTTTTTCTTAAAGGGACAGGTGACTTTAAATGATCCATAGTACAACTACATGTTCTTTACTATGGATCATGATTTAACCCATTTATGTTAGCAGCGGAGAATTGTAACTCTATTGCTGGAGTGTAGTGGAGGTATGTGCTGTGTATGTATGTGTGTGTGTGTATATATATATATATTACACACGTCCAGTACACTATAGCAATAGATTTACAGCCAGCCCCGTCCCAGCTTCCCTCACTCACAGTTTCACGCCGATCCCTGTTGCCTCTCGTAGTCATCGCTGGGCAGGATTGCTGCATCGCGTCTCGGTGCTCAGCTTGTGGGAGGCGCTCACAATTCTGCCCTGCTAACATGAATAGGTTAAAACATGATCCGCAGTAATAGAATTACAATTTTCCCTTGCTAACATGAATAGGTTAAATCATGAGCCATAGTACATAACATGTAGTTGTACTACGGATAATTTAACCCATTCATGTTAGCAGGGGATCATTGTTAATCTAATGCTGCATTGTACGGGTCATTTGTGCTGTATATGTACACTGCACTGCTAACATGAATGGATTAAATGATCTGTATGTAGCCCTGTACTATGGATCATTTAACCCATTCATGTTAGCAGGGGATCATTGTTAATCTAATGCTGCATTGTACGGGTCATTTGTGCTGTATATGTACAGTACATATAGATATACAATTCTGCACTGCTAACATGAATGGGTTAAATGATCCATAGTACAGGGCTACATACAGATCATTTAATCCATTCATGTTAGCAGAGTATAATTGTAAATGTATTATCTGCCCTGTATGAGCAGTGTGTACACTATATGTATACTCTATATGTAGTACATATTAGGGCTGCAACAACTAATCGACATAATCGATTATTGAAAAAGTTGTCAACTTTTTCAATAATCGATTAATCGGCTTCCAATCAGAAAGAAAAAACCAGTGCAAGCTTCGGCACTAGGCATCGGGGCATTTTGACAAGTACCAGTACTTGTCAAAATGCCTTTTATCGGGCCCGATTCCGATGCTGGCATCGGTATCGGGACATCTCTAATAGGAATGTAAATACTTGAACTTGAAAATGAATTAAAGCTAAGCTCCGGGAAGAAAAAAATAATTTGATTTAATTAGATATACACCGATAAGCCATAACATTATGACCACTGAGAGGTGAAGTTAATAATGTTGATTATCTGGTTACAATGGCACCTGGAAGTAGGTGGCATATATTCAACAGCAATATTAGGCAGCAAGTGAACATTTTGCGGCTTTGACAAGGGCCAAATTGTGATGGGTAGACAACTGGGTCAGAACAACTCCAAAACTGCAGCTCTTGTGGGATGTTCTAAGCCTGCAGTGATCATGACCTACCGAAAGTGGTCCAAGGAAGGAAAACTGGTGAACCAGAGACAGGGTCATGAGCGGCCAAGGCTCATTGATGCACGCGTGGAGCAAAGGCTGATCTATGTAGTCCAATCCAATAGAAGTGCTACTCTCGCTCAAACTGCTGTAAAATGTTACGCCGATTCCAATAGAAAGGTGTCTGAACATACAGTGCATCGCAGTTTGTTGTGTATGGGGCCACGTAGGCGCACAATGGTCAGGGTGACCAAGCTGACCGCCCACCGCCAAAAGCCAGATACCACAGCATTCCGGCAGCGGTCTAGTGGTGTCCATGCCTTAATGGGCCAGTTTTGGCTTGTCGGGAAGCTAAATGCAGCCTAAAAACATCTCAGAGCAAAATAAAATGTACCCACCTTGTGTGTCCTGTAGTGACATGGGGGTCTGCAGGAGGAACCATTGAGCCCTTTTTTCTCTGCGCGGTGGTCAGATCCTAAATGCTGCATAGAGCAGATCCTAAATGCTGCATAGAGCAGGGGCCACAGATTGTTGCGGTTTCTGTAAATTGTTTGAATGACGTTGGGTGTCATTCAATCTGGAAGAAGAACAGCGCAACATCAAGCACCAGAGGTTGGTGGGTAGCAGGTAAAACATTTTTTTGCAGAACACACCCAAGCTGCAATTGGACTTTTAACGTGACAAAGCCACGTGTGCTTACAGTTCTTGCCGAATTTATAAGTTCAGTGGGACTTAAACATCTCTGGAATTAACAGAAATCAAGTAACAACGAATCATTTCTACAGCAGAAGTATACTGCTCGCGTCTGATGTCTACACGTACAACTGAAACTTTGTTTTTGGTACATCACTGGCGATATTAATGACAGGCTGTACATCGCCCGTGGTGTTAAGGGATACTGGGAACATTCATTCCCAGAATTGATATTTTTTGTTCAAACACAGCGTGCTCATGTTCCTGTGATCTGCGTTATACATTTCCTAGAAGAATGCACAATCAGGTGCACGTTATGCCGATCCTAACTGTTAACATATGTTTTTTCCATTCGTTCCAGATGGAAACCTGCTAGAGGCATGGCGTTCGCCCAGATTTGAATTCCTGCCTCTTAAGAATTTTGTTTTTGTAGTAGTAGTAGTAGTATTGGGGTGCTTTTTAAGGCTTTTTTTTTAGCATATACAGACACATTCATATCAGCTCTGGCCCTCAAAGAAGTTTGCTATTTAATGTTCTTAAATATCTCAATTTGTGAATAAACCAATTAAATGAGTGGTGTTTTCAGCTTTTTGGTAGAAACTGATAATTCTGCAGAAAACCAGTGCAAACATGGTATTAACATACAACCTTCATGCAGGTAGTGTATCAGATTGATTTTAAGACCAGGACCCAGAGCTGCAAAACAATAAAGCCAACCACTGAGCATTGAGTAACTTTAAGTAAAGTAGTTTAAACAGATAAACACACAGGTGACCTACATGCAGATTTAGTGTTCGACTTAAATTTTTTTGCAGCCGATTTGTTACTCTGACACGTTTTCCATACTGCACAGCCAGACATTCCAACAGTTTTCTGGTTAAGCAATCCAGCTTCCTTTTGTTATCTCTTGTTTCCAGCCATCTCATTGGACAAGGAATTTGCCATCATCCCCTTCTTCCAGTGAGCTACCCAGGATGCAGTATTGTTAAAGTCAGGTAACATAAAAGATCAAGATTAGACTCCCTGCAATAGAAAAGCTCTACCTTTCCAGCAGCCCAAGTGTCCTACCTCCCCCTCTGCACCAGCGCTGATGCCTCCAAAAGTATCTTCGGCTTTCAGTACTTCCAGGGTAGACCCTACGCCTGTGCCGCAATGCCACACGTTGTGACTCCTGTCATCTGATCTCTACATCACTTCTGGAAGTGTCAGATGCCTGTGCCTCTTTCCATGTACCATGGTTCCATCCAATGACTCCTATATCACTGCCAAGTCCTGCAGTGATGTAGGAGTCATTGGATGGAACCATGGTGCATGGAAAGAGGCAAAGGCATTTGACACTCCCAGAAGTGTCAAATGCCCAAGAAAAAGACTAAAGATGAAGCAGTGGAGTGGAGGCGAGGTAGGCCACACGGGTCACTGGATAGCTAAGGTTAAGAGATCTTCTTTTATGTCATCTTGATCTTTTTGTTACCTGACAGGGATGACATTTACTTTATATTTGTTATATTTTTCCTTTCACATAGCATAACTTTAAAAAAAAGTTTTACCCTCATCTTTTAAATGACAACAAAGACACCTTTAGAAATGTTTAGTAATGACAATCTACAAACACATACTTCTTGATAATTGGCGGCTTTATATTCTTTCCCTCCCCATTTTTCTTACAGTGCCCATTTTTTTTAAAACTAAGGGCAGATGACTAGATCTCCCTTTACTTCCTGGAGCTCTGACAAATGTGACTAGGACGTGTGACAATACACATCATCTCAGGGGAGGAAAATGCCTTTTCGCTGAGATCTCATGAGATTTCCCAGCAATGATTTGCTGATGTAACCTTACCAGGATGTAACGCTTGGTCACATTACATCACTAATGCCCAAGAGGACCAGGAAGTGGAAAAACAATAATTGTAATTAAAAGAAAAATCCGTATGTTGAGCTAATGAATGTAAGATGATTTTATATCAGCATGCAGTGCTGCTAAGGTGATTTTTACTTGAAGGGGCTGATGGTCCGCTTTAGAAATTTTAGATGCTCATTTCTGGAAACTGGAAAATCCTGCTTGGTTCTGACTGTTTGAGGGGATGGGAAATGTTGTTTGCCAAAATGAACCCTGTGTGTACTGAGCTGGCAGATTTCATTATCATTTGTAAACCAGATGAGCGGGATGGTCTGTCCTAACACGGGGTTAAAGATCTCGAGGAATGTCAAACTTCCTTAAGTTAGAACTTAGACAAAAAAAAAAAAACTGTCCCCTTATCCGCCATCTATTCTAACAACTTAAGGTGCCCATACACTGTACGATTCTCGTACGAGAATAGCGAGAAATCCCGCGATCGTACGAGAATCGTACAGTGTATGGAAGGCGTGCGACCGTTTCTACTGTACGGTCGCACGTCTTTTGTCGAACCAGCATGCTCGAAAACCCGCCGAGAATCATACGATTGTCGGCGGGTTTCTAGCCTGCTCGTTCGATAGCTGTGGCACGGGCCGGTGTGCGCGTGCGCACGCGCACACTGCCCGTTCTGCATTGCGGTCATCGGAAGCCCGCCCCTCAGCGGGGCAGGCTTTCGATGATCGCAAGTACGATCTGCCCGTCCAAGGTGGGCAGATCGTACGAGCGTTCAATAAGCATACGACCATCGCAAGACAAAAGTCTTGCGATGGTCGTAAGGTGTATGGGCACCTTAAGAGCTGTCTGTAGAGTCCTATGTATAAACCTGCTCCAAACAAAAGGAAAGGTAAGAAATATATTTTTTCTAAAATATTTTAGGTATGCGGATGTGAATAGAAACAAAAACATATAGTGAAGGTTTTTTCAAATTTGACTGCAAAAGGGGAAAAACACTTATGGGGCGCTTTCACGCCAGTTGCAGTGCATTCTGGCCAGAACGCACTGCCTCGCATCGCAGCCGGCTCACTTTTTAGTGGGGCAGGATTGGGCGTGGCGGGCCATTGAAGGGAATAGCGCCGTAGCCACACCCTCCGGCCGTAATGCCACCGCCCACATGGGATTGCAAGGCCCATCGTGTTCACTTCAATGACCCGCCATGCCCCCTCCTGCCCCACTAAAAAGTGAGCCGGCCGCAATGCGAAGCAGTGCGTTCTGGCCACTAAAGCAGCACTGAACTACATAGGCTGTCTTTTCTTGTCTTGTGCCTAGCGTCCTACTCCTGCAGGTTGTGCTTTAACCCAGTGGTTCTAGATCCAAGATCTTTGCTGGGTCAATGAACGAAAGAGAAATTCATATATACAGAGGGTGCCATGTGATGTATTATTTCCCGTGGACCAAATAGAAGGGAAACATTTTTATTTCATGTATTGTAATGCTATTCGGCGTGCAGGGTTATATGTGACCTGAAACTGTTGCCTTTTACACTTTTCCATCCGGTCACCTGCACCATCTCTATACATCCACCACAGATTGGAATTTGCCATTTAAAGTTCATATACCTTGACCTTTGCAAATGATAGGTGTCCGCCAGCGCAAAGGAAAGCTGCTATCAACTTAAGCACATGGACACACAGTTTTAAAAACTAGTGTGCAGTAATTGGAATCGCATTTTACGACGCACATCAGAATGCGGTGCACCGGCATCGTCGGTCAGATCACAGCACAGCTTGGTGTGCTTAGGAATGGAAACGGATGCAGATTGTGAACGCTGAAATGTGCAGCTGTGCCAGCCCACGCTGTGTGTACATCACAGACTGTGTTTACTACAGAAGCAAGTACAGACTGTAGGCACACAGCGTCTGTCTGCAGTACCGGGTGTCCAGCTGTATCTATCTAGATCTATAGGGGTGCATAAGACCCCTGCTGTGTAAAGACTTGGCAGGTTTGTTAGAGTTGTAGTAATTGCTCATTCTAGATTGTTGTTTCTGCATTTTTAAAATGAACTTCGGCCAGATGTGTCTCTCCTCGTCTCCTGGCTGAACATCTGAAGTGCGCATGCGCCCGCCCCAAGATCCTTTGCGGCCGCCCGAGACTCTTCAGATGTTCGGACGGGAGCACGTGACAAAGACACAGGTAAGTTTAAACCTGTTTGAAAGGGTTTAAAAAAAAAAGTTTTTGCATATATTTACTGCTTGCTAGCAGTAGATATATGCAAAAAACGCTGAGGGTTTATTAACCCTTTAAGGCTCAGTCGGGCCCTAGGCAAGGTAGTAGCTTTCTCCTCTTCCCACAACCCCTTTAGTTGACAATAATGACTGTAATAGGCACAGAGAGACCACCCTTTTGCATTGCCCATGCCATCAGACACCCAACTGCCTACAAGTGTATTGAACCTGATGTAGTGACAGGCAAGTGCATAGCTTTAGCCAATTTGCACTATCCCCTGGGTTACTATAGGGGCTGAAGATTGTATCTAGAACTCAAGGCATCCACCATTCTTTTAGAGCTGCAGCTGACGATTATTTTCAAAATCGATTAGTTAGCCGATTATTAAGTTCGATTAATCGGATAAACATAGGCTTCTGTCTAGGTTGCCTTGCCAGCTCCAGTTTTTACCTCAGTTGCTATTAAACAGTTAAAGTGGTCCTTGCAGTGAGATACAAGGTCTGCTTATTTGATCTTGGCTCCCTCCCCCTGTAAATATGGCAGCATATAGGTTGTTAAAAAAAAAAATTAACCTAACTAAGAAAAAAAAGTTAAATTATTACCTAACCCTTACCTAACCATACCTTTCCTAAACCTCGTCTTCCGCATCACAGGCCGGGATGTAACCATCCTTCTGGGGAGATGCCTGGGGAAAGATGAATACCCCAAATCTTGTGAGAAGACACTCCAGTCCAGTGCAAGAGCATCTTTTCATGAGATGTGGGATCCTCATCACCCCCAGAATCTTGTCAGATGGATAGTGACGTCACCTAGCCCATACAACATGGGTAGAAGGCAAGGGTAAGGTAGGTCTGTAATCTAACTTTGTTTTTTGTTTTTTTATCCTTTTACCTTCTGGGTCTAATGAGCTGACCATGAATTTTACTGCAATGTTGGCTTTAAAAGGTTTCCTCTGAAATTGCATTTCATTTCGGAATAGACTTTAATGTGAATAAGCCCCATTAAGACCCAGCATGGTGCTTCATTGAGCACTGTCAGTTGGTTGACATCATGGGGGTCAAGTCTTCTTGCATTGTAATATCAGTCCGTTCAGCCTGTTCCAGAAATGTGGATTTACAGCACCTCCTTTCAGGTTGTCAAGAAACGGGAGAATGCTGGAGTCATTTGGAAAGAATGCGGCACACAGAACTATTGTTTTGTCTCAAGAAACTTTTACAGCCATCCACATAAGGATGTCTGCAGGCTTAACACGTTCACTACCATTGCTGTGTTCTGCAGGGATGCCCTTACAGGCCTACATTACACCATATAAAATGTTATGTGCACTGTATACTGCACAACATGGGGTTGATAGGACACTATGGTAACCATGTAACTATTTACTGTTGTTCCAAAGAGAATTGGTGACAGAGTGTTGGACTGACAGTCAATCAATCAAGTCTTATTTTCTGAGTAGAGATAAATTGAGGTGTAGTTTTTGCATGCTCACAGTAGAGGGAGCCATATTCTCTCTTGTACTAATATTAAAGGAGAACTATGAGTGATTTCCACTCTCCTCATAGTTCTAGCCAACCTGTGACAATGAGACTGTCACAGGTCGGCTCAGTAGATCGGAAGGTGAGCGAACACATACCGGCGTTCGCTCACCTCTCGATCCTGTCACGACTCTCTGCCGTGACAGGGGGAGGGCTGGATTCCCCTCTCCCCGTTCGGATCTGCCAGCGCTGACTGGCGGAACGGACGGGGGAGGGGGCGGGTACAGCTGGCTCTGCCTCTAGATAGGCAGAGCCAGCTGTCACTCACGCAGCTGGGCGGATCCCGTCATCTACGTCGGGATCCGCTCCGGCTGCGGCGTCTCAGTATACCGCGAGCTGTAGCTCGCGGTATACTGAGCTTAGGGTAACTGGAGGACGCTAGTTTGTGTCCTCCCGTTACCCTAAGGAGAACAACACTGACCCCATAGTTCTCCTTTAAGGTGAACCTATTCTTTAAAGTTTTAAAAGTCCTTCCAAAGATCGGACACCATAGGATGCCTTTTTTTCCTGTTTCTCATGTGCCCCATTCTGGTTTATTTTCACTTTATCCTGAGCCTTAATGTTCTCTTACTTCAGGCCCAAGTCCTGCCAGCTGCCATTGAGACTGCCTTAGTGATCCAGTGCCTGGTGGTGAAACTGGGAGTGAGATATGTCTTTTTTTAAAAGATACTTTTTATTGAGTCTTTTTAGTGTCATAGACACAATACAAAATACATCTATACCATACAGTCAATACATACAACAACCGGGTCAACATAACCCAGGGTAAAAGATGCGATACACACATACATACATTTTACTGGAGGGAGATATGTCTGCAGTGAACCAGCACAAGATATGTCATCATGTGGAAGGTGCTGTGGCTTAAACCTGTCTTAATTTATTAAACTACAAACAAGTTGCCTTCAGAGCATTTTATATATGCTATCACAATTTTATATATGCCATCACAATTTTAATCAGTGAGGAGCCGTATTTCTAGACCTGTGTGATATAGAAGTTCAGGAAGGTTACAAAAGATGATGACCACTTTAGCTAGCTTTAACCAGTTGACATCCGCGGTGTTAAACCCCCTTCCCATCCGGGCCATTAGTATTCCTATTATGCTTCTCAGTGGTCTCTTCATTGTGTAAAATTGTTGAATGAAAGGGGGTACCTGAAATCAACAATCATTCACCCAGTACTGCAATCCTGCTTGTTTGGACACAGTTCTGTTATCCTTTCACAATAGTGGTCTCGAGGTCCCTTGTCAATGAGGTCTCAAAATCTTCTTTTACACTGGAGGTCTCAGTAAATACACAGAAACCCATAACTCCAGCTGAAAAGCTGGCCTAAAACTTTAAAGCGGACCTATACCCCTTTCACTAAAAATTGCATCAGCGTGCAGCTCTGCATGCTGGTATGAAATCTTCTTACATTCATTAGTTAAAGATATTTTTGTTTTACCATTCTTTTTTTTTCCCACTTCCTGGTCCACCTGGGCATTAGTGATGTAATCATCCTGGGAAGGTTACATCAGCAGAGCACTGCTGGGAAATCTCACCTGTAATCTCATGATATCTCAGGCAAAGGCATTTTCCTCCACTGAGATGATGTGCATGGTCACATGTGCCAGAGTTCCAAGAAGTAAAGGGAGATGTATTCATCTGCCCTTAGTAAACATGGCCACTGTCAGAAGAATAGGGAGGAAAAGAAAAATGAGGCATGCAAAGAATACAAAGCCGGCAACTATCTAGAAGTATGTTAGAAGATCGTCATTACTAAACATTTCTAAAGGTGCCTGTGTTGTCATTTTGAAGATATGGGGAAAGCTCTCCTTTAAAACCCATTGCCACTTCCATGACCCCTTATAGTCTTGGATGAATTTCAAACCCGGAGCCTTGCTTCCATCATCGCTTTTCACTTTTCATTTGGCTTTGCGTTTTTCTAGGTTATTGTCCCCCCTTTCATTAAGGCTGCCTGTCATTTCCTGGATGTCATCCATCCACCATGTTGTTCTCTCCCTTTTTGCCTTATTTCCACAATGACACACAGCTCCTCTCCAGCCCATTTTCTTGTGATATAGCCCAAAAAGATCACAAGTTTTGAACTAAAGCCACTGGGCAGATTAATCACTCTCCCTTTAACCACAAAAATTTGAAACAAAGTACAGTACAGTATGAAGAGAGTGAACACTTACCCTTCTTGGGGTGACTTCTGGTGTGGAGGACAGGAAGGTGAGTGAGGAGGAGGTTATTGTTTGGAGGAAGAGTCTTGCTCTGCACTTTCTGGTTACCTTCATTACTGCTCTGCACATTCATGTCACCTTCATTAATGCTCTGCACTTTCTTTTTACCACCATGCTTGCTCTGCACTTTCTTTGGAGCCATGCTGGATTGAATACTGTAATACTGTACAGTACTGTGCTAAAAAAGCTTCACAGCAAGTGTGCAAGTCTGTGACCACGATCTTGACTAGACGAAGCCACGACCACGTGTCAGAGCGGGGATAATGGCCGCGGTCGTGTTCGTCACCCGATGCAGGGTTCGCGAACGGAGGCAAAATTTTGCTGAACTTCCTGTTCGTGAACCGAATTGTTCACGAACAGAAGCGTTCGTGAACCAAGGTAACACTGCACATTGTGCAGTAGATAAAAAAAAAAAAAAAAAAGATTGAAGTGTATGTATTGTATGGGCAAACCACATTGGTCACTGTAAATATAATCTTTTTTTTATTCTTAAGTTCTTGGCAAAGGCCAGAAACGTATCTCTGCTCAAAACCCACTGATGATATCAGATATATAAGCCTAGTGACCTTAAAGCTCAGGAAAGGTTAGAGTAGGAACCGAAGCACTGATCGTGTGTAGTTTTTTTTGTTTTGGCTTCTCCTTTTTAATGTGACGCCTTTTACAGTTTCTAACGTCTTACTAAAGAACACAGCACGCTTTGTCTATAAAAGGGTCTTTTTACCTTTTTTCTTTTTAGTCCGTGTTAACATGCAAATTTGGCTCAAGAAGTGGTGTTCCTTACAGGGGTGAAGATTGGGGGATCAGGCCAAAAGCAATAACATCAATTATCTTGGCATTCCAAGAGATTCTTAAAGAAGATCATCTCTCCTAATCTAATGCTGAATGTTTAAGGTCCTGGCTTCTCTTTTCAAAGGAGTTTTTCCATATACACAGAACCTCCAAGAATTCATCCAAGAATCCCCACACATGTATGGTGTGAACAGGACACAGAGAAAACAAACATGTGCATATATGATGTGCAGAAAAGCACAGCTTAATGGACATGGTTTGAACTCTTATGGTATCTCTCTGTCTGCGAATGGCCTTGGAGTGCCATGCTTGACCTTCACAGATCTGTGATTTTCTGTAAAATGTTGGCTGTACGCTTAAGCTCTTCAAGAATCTCTGGTTTACATGGTGTGACTAGGAGTTTTTGGCCCCTTGCTGCTCAGAAGAGGACTTGGATAGCTTTCCTGCTGTACTCCTTTCTAAAAAAAAAAAAACACAGCATTACCTTTACACTGATTTTTAGGAGACTAAAGGTCCACACACACCTTACGATAATCGTACCATAATCGCGGGAAATCTCGCGATTATCGTAAGGTGTGTGGAAGCCGTGCGACCTCTACTACTGTTTGGTCGCACAACTTTAAACTTATGGACATGTTTCAAAACCCGCCGCGATCGTACGATTATCGTAAGGTGTGTGGAAACCGTGCGACCTCTACTACTGTAAGGTCGCACGACTTTAAACTTACGGACATGTTTCAAAACCCACCGAGCATCGTACGATGTTCGGCAGGTGTGTAGCATGTTCGTGAGATAAAAGCCAGACGGGCCGGTGTGCGCAAGCGCACACTGCCCGTTCGGCATTGCGGTCATCGGAAGCCCGCCCCCAGGGGGCGTGGCTTGCGATCATCGCAAGTACGATCTGCCTATGTAAGGCAGATCGTACGTTTTTTTAAGTACCTTACAACCATCGCAAGACAACAGTCTTGCGATGGTTGTAAGGTGTGTGCCCAGCCTGAGATATGATATCTGCCTTTGGTGACTTATTTTGGGGGTACATTCCTCAAGGTTGTGTTCATGGTCTTTCCTTCAATGCAAAGTGTATCTCTGGTCTGTGACAGACATATCCTGTTTTGGGGCCTGGTGTGACTACTTGCTAGTTAGCATAATGGTCATGGAGCATGACCCTTTAGAGCTGGGGTCTAAGATTGTGTTGGACTTGACAATGCAGGGAGGCCACTGCCTCCTCTCATGGAGCAACGGTCCTTCTCTACAGCAGGCTACAGCATGTGGCTGTTTTTTTTAAAGAAAACAAACTGTGAGGCTAGGTTCAGATATCAGCGATCCCGGGACGCGCGGGATTGTGCACGATTGCACACAGCGATGATTTCAATGGGGTTACATCCGCGCGGCAATCCCCGAAATAAGGTACATGTACTTTTTTTTTTTGCGACACGCACTGCATGGTTTTTTGAAACGCGATTGTGCGCAATTGCACGGGCAGTATGCCACACGATCTGCCCCGGTGCGACTGGTGTGCCTTTAGAAAATAATGTCACCTGCGGCGCAATCGGTGGTGGTGCGCGCTTCCGTGAACGCGCAGTTCTGTGCTCGATTGTGGTGCAGTCACGGGTCGCCATACTGTGAACCTAGCCTAAGTCTTTGCAAGCCTTTTTGGTGGAATGCACATGGAATGTATACATAAACTGAAAGTTTAGTTGGGCTTTAACATCTCCTTGCACAGTATAATATAATTTAGACCTGGGTGAGTACATTTGTTTTACAATAAAAAACAATACATATGCTTCCCTTGTTTCCTTTTTTTATGAAGAAGTTATTCATTATAATTTTATAGGACGGAAAAAGGATATGAATCATAACGGTGCAGAAGGGAAAAAAGGCAGTAGAAATGTGAATGGCTGAAATGCTACCACAATATGTATCAAGTAATGTTATGTTGTAGTAAGTTGTATCATCATTTTTAATGCCAGTAGAGTAACAGACATGGATCCCCTGCTGCCAGACTTTATGAAATATCTCTGGAGTCCTATTCCTACTCTGTCATCCTAAAAGGTATGAAAGCTAACAATCCAATGCCTGAAGCTCATTGGCCTGTGGAGGCTCTACTATTAGACTGTATTATGTTTAGGAATATGTGGCTCAGTCTTGATTTTTTTCAGTATTTGAGACGCTGTATACATATGGGTCTGTGACTCGAGGTCCTCCCCAAGCATATAGGAATTGGTTTGAAGATGAACACAGGTATGCCTACGCTTTTCCAGCATTGTTTATATACTTTGTTAGGCACCATTTTCATTTCAAGGAAGGAAGTTTTTTGAAGACCTGTATTCAGAGATTATGATTTGGATAAGTATTTTTCATTAAATTGTGACTCCAGCTGCAAAAGCAAAACAAATGGCAAACGCACTCATCAACTCCATAACCAGCTTTAAAGCAAGGTGCACATGGAAGGGCTTTAAATATTAAAACAGCAAAAAGCTTCCCAGCAAACTCAACAGCCAGCGTGCAAAAATAAAAACCTGTCTAACCGCTAAGGTTCAAAACAGAGGTTTTAGATGCACGTCTTCTGCAGAATATGTGAAAGCCACACGGCCTCGTCAAGACCCCTCCTGTGTAGTGCGGTTCTAACTCTAACCTATGAGAGTCTCCATCTTGAAGCACATATAGTAAAAGATGGAATCCAGCGACAAAAGGCCCCCTCATAACCAGACTTTTAATGGTGCACCCCCAAAGGGTGAGCTCATTGGAAGTGGATTAATTGACAGTGTGCATCATTCAGCCTGGCATGGGAGCCACCCTACAAGATGCACATTCTTGGAAAGAAGGTGAGTATTTCAAAGAAAGTGTGTTTTTTTTTTTTTTTTTTTTTTTTTTTTTGGTTTGTGACCGAACCTGGAGTTGGGTAAACTGTTACAGAGAGCATGAAGGGGTTGCCAACTGCTGATCTCTCCTTTTTTGAATATGCTATTTCTCTGACTGTTATGCTGATGCAGTAGCTTCAGTCTTGGCGCTGGAACAATATGTGGTTCAGGAGTTCTGATATCACTCTGACTTTCTATCATGCGTACTTGTTCCGGGTCAGTAACTCAGTAAGTATTGCAGCCAAGCAGCTTTTGAGCTTAGAATGGCACATACTAGGTGGTTTTCATTTAGCCACAATGTAAATTCTGGTTGCAGCTGATATAAACTGAATCAGTCTATGAGTTGCCTCCTAAGGCCCCTTTTACACGTGTGGTCTGATCAGGTCCACCTATCAGTTTTTCTGGTGCTCCCGATCTGCTGCCCAATGCTAGATTATGGCTAGTCATTTGTAAATAGACGGGTGTCCATTTATACCTGGTTACCCTTGACACCAGCCCAGTCAAGTGTTTTTTTTTTTTATACAAACTTTATTCTGTTTTCTCGGCCCTACCCCAAGGGGCTCTGCCTTTTTTACCCACAGCATAAAATTTACACTGTATGAGGCTATTTACAGTAACCCCAACAATTGTACCAGAAACATCAAACTTAAACATTCCAACATTGCCATTATTCCCAAGCTGGTTGAAGTGTTCTGTCTTGATGGACATGTTCTTGCCGGACCGGAGGTAATCAACACATGTCTGTTTACATCCAATTCCCCATAGACCAACATGGGGCTCAGTCATTTCAGTTTTATTCCTCCATTGCAAGCCTTGCAGCCAAAAATCCATACCCCCGACATGGAAACAAGTCTAAGTGACACATCTATGCATGATAACATAGGAACTAAGGTGCAGAAAAATGTCAGTAGGTGCTCTGGACTGATCAGTCAAAATGTGAACTATTTGGCTGTAGCAGGAGGCAGTTTGTTCGCGGAAGGGCTGGGGAGCGGTACAATAATGAGTGTCTGCAGCAACAGTGAAGCATGGTGGAGGTTCCTTTTCAAGTCTGTGGTTGCTTTTCTGCCAATGGAGTTGGAGGTTTGGTCAGGATCAATGGTGTCCTCAATGCTGAGACATACAAGCAGATATTTATCTTTCATGCCACACCATCTGGGAGGCATGTGATTGGCTGCAAATTTATTCTGCAGCAGGACAACGACCCCAAACATTCAGCCAATGTCATTAAGAATTATCTTCAGTGTAAAGAAGAACAAGGAGTCCTTGAAGTGATGGTTTGGCCCCCACAGAGCCCTGATCATGGAGTCTGTCTGGGATAACATGAAGACACAGAAGGATTTGAGGCAGCCGACATCCACAGAAGATCCGTGCTTAGTTCTCCAAGATGTTTGGAACAACCTACCTTTCGAGTTCCTTCAAAGACTGTGTGCAAGTGTAGGTAGAAGAAGACAAGGGGGGGGGGGTCACGACAACTCTTGGTTTGATTTGGATTTCTCTTTCTATTAACACTTTTATTTCTGAAATTATTCTTACTCTACAGCATTTTTTCACACCTGCCAAAAACCTTTGCACAGTACTGTATATCTACATGTATTTAAAGGTCTTATAATTCCGGTATTTTGTCTCCGTGGGGGAGAAGAAAGTTTCAAGGAAATGTGGGTTTGCGTGTGGAGAGTGCTGTTTCTTTCTAGGTTTCCAGCACAATCACAGGACGACTCATCAGGAAAGAATGTCATACACGTGGCCGGTCGGGTTGTGTCGTATAAACATACGTTAGCTGTTTGTGCTCACTCTGCACTTCTAGAGTGCTTGCTGAGTGACAGCTAAACGTTCCCTGAGTGCTGCTGCTAGCAGAATAACCTGTTAGAATGTCTGTAATTCTGTATCTGGGCCATGAGTTGGGTTGCTTTTGAAGTTTAGGAACATGCTAAAAAAAGTGGTAAAAGCCCCACAGCTTGCAATATGGTAATTATCTGCAAATTATTACACACATGGCTCTTTGACGTCAGCAGGCTTGTTTATGATGTAACAATATATGGTCACCATAATGACATAGAAAGCACCCCACAGTGTGCAAGGTAAAAAAACTTGGTGGACTGATATTGGTTCGACCAGTCCACCAAGTAAAAGAAAACTTGGTGTACTGGTGGAAGCCTCCTTTTGCAATAAGCCCTCATTCACACGAGAAAAGGCCAGCACGTCCGTGCGGGTATCCGTACTCTTACGTTGACAGGATGGATCCTGTCTGTGTCTGAACCAGGACACCCGTACGGACCTGCACTCGGGGTGTGGGTAGGGCGGCGTTCGACCGCGTACTCCCATAGAGAAGGAAAGAGGCTGCGTACTAATCACACACAGCACCTGTCCTTTCCGGGAGCTGCCTGATACGGCTGTGCACACAGCACGGAGCTGAATGTGCCAGCCTTTTCTCGTGTGAGTGAGGCCTAAGGGTGACTAGCTACGCACCCCCTCCAAAGGCAATGAGGGTACAGGGATATGTTCGTACCCTTACCCATTCCTGCAAAGAGTTAAACGAAGAAAAATATCCCACTGAATACAAATCCTTTAACTTAAACACAGACATACTTACTAGCATTTAAAATTCCTTAATGTCCCCAGAAGTATACCCAGCATCTATCATGTCATCCAGCGAGGTAATCAACGGTGATAATGATGACCCATCGCCCGCCAATTCGTACATGTCACACTCCCATCTTTAAATGTCAGATGTACTGCAGGGGTAACCATGATTCCTGGGGCTAAATTTAAACTACCGCAGCCAGGAATCTGTCATTTAGTGGCAGGAATGTGGCGCATATACAGCCCATCCACATTTGTTCACCGTTGACTACCATGTTGCTCGGATTTGGGTTCCGTGTTTTTAGGGATTTTCGAGACCTGTATAACTAAACTACCGTGAAATCGAATACGCACATATTCAAGCAGAGTCTGCACACCACGGCTATATTTATATGCAATGTTTCCTTGCCTGGAGGTGCAGTTGCGTAATGAGCTCTTCCAGTATTATATTTATTTGAATTCTGTAAAAGCTATAATTTGAGTTATGCAACTCGGCACATCAGTCGAGCTGCAGCTTGATTAAGCCTAATCCCCAGTCATACAGAATAGCGCTTCAGTCTTATATGATATCTACACGATATGGCCAAATGTAAAAAAGCAAACACCCCATGGAAAGGCAAACATTAGATTATGATTCAAATACTACCTACAGATAAAGGCGATATATTGAACAAATGACACATAAAATTGACATGTTCATTTTAATGAGCTAAATTAATGCAAGTGCAGATTTGTCATATTGGAAAAGTAACTTGAACCCCTCCTTATACCACCACTTCAGATCCGTAAAATTAGAATTGGGTGCCAGTTATTACAACCCGACTTGGGAAGAATGCAAATGGAACCTGTCTTATTTAAACCTTAAGACACCTAGGGTCTGGTGTCCTTTATGCTATTGACATGGGTAGTGTCATCATGCCAAGATTAACAGAGCTCTCTAAGGCTAGGTTCACACCCAGCCGACACCTCACCGCGCTGCAATCGTGCGTGATTCCGTGCGGACGGAGTCGCCAAGGTGTGAACCGATCACGCTGTGGGTGCCATTATTTTCTAATGGCACCCCAGTCGCGACGGGCTAAAACAACCGTGCGTCATGTATCGCAAAAAAAAAAAGGTACATGCACTTTTTATTTTTTACGATTGCTGCGTGGATGTCACCCCATTGAAATCAATGGGGTCGCGCGGCAATCGCTGCCTTCACTATACAGGACGGCCAGATCCCAGGAAGCGTGTCCCGGGTGTCATGCGGTGTAGTGTAGTTGTGAACCTAGCCTAAGGCCCTCAGAAAGAGTTGTGGGCGGCTGTTCATCTGGCAAGGCATCTAAAAAGAGCGCCAAATGATTTGAAAATAATAATTCCACTGTTAGGAAAATCATTTCTAGGAGGCGTGTATTTCAAATGACTGCTAATTTGTCTAGGTGTGGATAGCTCAGAAAATTCAAAACGAGCTAACAATTTAAAGCTAAAAGGTTTCCAAGAATCACAGAATTTTAACTGCAGGCTGTTCAGGCATTTTTTGGAACAGTTGGGGGTGAAAGTGCAAGCATTTGCAATCGGAAAGAGATTGCACCAATTTAACCTGCTTGACAGGCGGTTTAACAAAAAGCCCTGCTTCAAAAATGACCCTTAAGCCCTGGTTCACACCTAGGTGGCACCGTTTCTGCGCGTTTGTACGCGCATTAACAGCATGCAGTTATTTGTCGTTTGTGCACTTTTGTATGCGCGTTTTGATTGGCAGCTCATAAAACATTGTGGGCAATGGAAGAACGTGTGTATACAAGACACAAAAACGCTCATGAAAATGTACAACATGCTTCTGTCGCACGTTTTTGGCCATTTCCAATGATGTTTATGGGGCAAAAAAGCTTTTAACTACCCAAAGAAGCTCCTGTACCTTTTCGGGCGTTTGGTGTTTTTCTGCTCAGGTATGACCAAGGGCCATGGAAAATCATGGGATTTCTTGTGTTGGGCATTTAAAAGCGCTTTTCGAACTGCTCAAAAACTCCTAGGTGTGAACCAGGCCTTAGAGCATGACTACAGTTTGCTATTCAGCATATATGGAAAGACCAGGCATTCTGGAACAATGTACTGAAGACTGATCAAAGATAGTAGTTTGGTCAAAGGTAACTGTAGATTTGTTTGCTGCAAACTGAAGACAACATTTCAGGAGAAGAACCTCATGACAACTGTGAATCGTGGTGGGGGATTTTGCTTTGCTCCTTAAAGAGTCTGAGCAGCTTGCTGTCATCTGGTCAATTATACCTTCTGTATGAAAGTAAAGTAAAATAAAATAACAGTTATAAAAAATATTTAACATTTTTTAAACTCCCCGGCCTCCGCGAGCACGAACGTCTTTACTTAAATACACTTTGAAAAATGGCGGTAGCGCTACACATGATGACCTGTAGGGGCTTTTTCAAGCGTCATCTATGCACTTTTTGGGGTACTTCAATTTGTCCCAGTTTCACGGATGCACACAATTTTTAATCTGGGCATGTTGGGTATCCATTTACTCGTTGTAACCTCTTCTTTTATATTTTACAAAAAAATGGGTATAATGTGCATTGGGGCACCAGATTTAACTTTCATTTCTCACAAAATGCTTGGGTTTGGTAAAAGGTTGCGCTAATATCTTGCAACATAAAAATGTGCAACTGCCGCCATTGTATTCTACAGGGTCTTGGCTTTTAGAAAATATATAATGTTTTGGGGTTTTAAGTAATTTGCAGGCATAAAATGTAGATTATAACGTGTGCAAAAAACGAAAAAAAGGCCTTGGTCCTTAAGGGGTTAAGGGGTTCTTCTATTTTTCCAGGTGAATTTGAGAAAATGGAATTACCGCCACCAATCTGCCCCCTCTCCCCCCTTCTGCTTCTGACCGTGCTAACTAATGAGAAGGACCTTTTTAGCAAGACGCATTTCTCGTTAGTCAGGTGATTGCACTGACCAATAGATGCTCTCCATTTGTGAGGGTAGTTTGAAATGCCTAGCGCTGCGATGTTCTGTACGGACGGTACCCCAGGAGCCATGGAGGGAAAGCAGCATTCTTTCGAAGGTAAGAGCTGGTGGGAGGGAACAGAAAAGGCAGATTGGTGGGGGTAATTCAATTTTCCCAAATTCGCCTGGGCAAGTGGAATTACCATTTTTCACTTGACTGTATATTGACACCCATCTAGAATATTTCTAGTGAAGAATGCTGTTAATGCTACAAAGCATACAAAGACGTTGTGGGCATATCTGTCCTTCCAACTTTGTGGCAACAGTTTGTGAAAGGCCCTTTTCTGTTCCAGCCAGACTGTGCACAAAGCCAGCTCCATAAAGACATGCTGAGCAAGTGGCTCATACAGAACCCTGATCTCAATCTCATTCAACACCTTTGGGATGAATGGAAATGCTGATTGCAAGCCAGGTCTTCTCATCTAAAATCAGGACCTGACTTCACAAATGCTGTCTTAGTCAATTGGGAATAAATTCCCTTTAGACCTGTTCTTAACTGGTGGATCGTGACCCTGTGTTTATTAGGTCACCGCATGCCTTCTACTGCGCTAGGTGAGAGGGTTTTTAGCCTTCCTCTAGCCCAGCACTCAGTTCTCATGCCGATCAGCCTTTCAAAATATGATGCTTGGCGCCAAATGTCAGCTTGAGGTGGGTTTGGCTGGGGTTATGGCCCCGAGTGAGCTCCATCAATACGTGCATTTCTTACAGCTCCCTCGCATGACCTGTAGAGGTGCCTGGACTAGAGTGATGTCACGTTCTGGCTCCCGGCACCTTTCTAGGGCGTTCAAGGGCGTCGTACAAGCAATGCACATATGGACGGAGCTTCATCACCGCACAGCAGCCCACACTGGACCCTAGGCTGAGGATCCCCTCCAGTTCTCGTAAGGCAGAGAGACTGGGTGGATCTTAAAAAACAGAAAAAGATAATAATTTTGGAGTGTATATGTGTGTGTGAGAATCTCTGTAGTTGTATGTGTCTGTCAGTCAGTGTTTTTGAGGGCCCGTTCACACAAGTACAGTATATTAATTTCACAGCCCTGTGTGAGTAACGCACTGTACCACGCAATCGCACCTACCGTGCATTAAGGGTTCGGGTTGTACGTTACGTTGCTGTTCATTTAAATGTCCCCTCAAACGCACCTCCCACCCACATTTCGATCGCCCACACCGGAACGTGTGGGGCAACTTAATGGCCAAGGACAGATGTGGATCCTGAGGTGACACAGGTGGAGAACCTTTTGCCTTTTAGACACATCACAATGTCTTGTGGCAAGCCTTCCCAGAAGAGTGGAGGTTGTTTTAGCCACAAAGAGGAGGCCAGCTCTATAATAACTTCCATGGGTTTGGAAAAGGATGGCCAACAAGCATCCACAAACTTTTGACCATGTAGCTATGAAAATGTGTAAAACCTCGAGGAGTAAAGTATGGGATCTATCTAAGATAACGTCCTACTGCTATAGTTTCTGGACGCCAGTAGTCGGAATACGCTTTGTGTCCACATTAAATACAGACATTGCTGCAGCGTACGATCAAATCCAAATGAAATACATCTAGTATTATAATGAGCAAGTTTATTCCAGTTTTCCAAATGGTTAAAAAGAACCTGACCCGGCTTTTCAACCACCCCTACTCTATCCAAAATGGAAAAGAATGTTATATATAAACTTTAAATTTTTACTACATGCAAATTCCATTTTATTTAGTTTATCTTTGCTGCCAGAATCAGTTCTAAGAAAGAGTTTGTATAAATTGCCAGCTTTAGTCTAGAGCACATCATTCTTTGACCTCCCCGTGGCTGCTGTTCATTGTGTATGGCCCCATGGAGAGTCTGATTGACAGTCGCTGTAGATAAACCTCTCTGCTTAAACGTGTCAAACAAAAAGACTTTCTGCCGGTCTGTTGTGCGCTTTCAGCAGTAGGGGAGCTGGCAGACAAAAGTCAAGTGCGGTTTTCGGGAGATTTTTGTCATTTGCAGAAACATCGTCGTCATTATTAGCTTGACTGACTTGAACTTTCTGTTCACTGCTTAAATGCCACCTGTCCAGTTTGTTCTGGAAGGGAAAAGGACACAAGGCAAAGGATGAATGATTTGTTTATAATGTAGATCACGGTTCTCATTGAACTGTATGGGAAATGCAGCTTTTATAATATAATATCACTCATGCACTGTGTTAGAACAGTCATTTCACAGAGGATAAACATGCATTTTACCATGAATGTAAAGTGTATCAATGAAGGTGTATCTAAACCCAAGAACAAAAATGTCATTTATTGCCGCTTACCAGTCCTTAGAGGTGGTGGCTGCTGCATCAGTTTTCTTGTTTCTGATTTACTTTTTTTTTACTTTTTCAACTGGTGATCTTGTCAGTAAAGCAGTTCTTGTTCTAGGGTGACAACACTCACTCACTGAGTATATCTATGGAGGAGCATGTTTTTCATCCCAGGACAGGACTACAGAACTCACTTTCTCCTCATCTACATCACATAAGTGGGAGGTGTGCAGTCCACAGGGAGAACTGGGAACAATGCTAACTGAAGATTGCATCACAGTCAGAGAGCACAAGACGTTCACATAATTTCTGCCGGCATCAACAGTTATTTTTTGTGCATTGTATTAACAGATACAATTTAAAGAAAGGTCTTTTCATGGCATATTTTGAGAGAGCAAAAGGAAGCAAATAAGAGAAGTTCATTGTTGGACTTTATTTGCACTTTTATACTTAGATATGCATGTGCATCTGTACCTCTGGGTTGTTTTTTTGGGTCCTCAGTATATAACATGAATGGTATTGGGATATATTTGGAACCTTGTTATGGGGGCGAGGGGTTATAATAATAGATTTGCAGATATGGCACAAACATACAAAAAATAAATCTGCAGTTCCCGGTGATAGAGAATGTAAAGGTGAGCAACTCCACAGGCCAGTGTCTGGTGTGCAGATGACGGGAGAACCGCTCCCTCATCATGTTTACTGCTGGAGATGAGGCCGAGGCTGGCAAGACACCAGTCCTTGTAGGTACAAAAGTAGTTTTAGGTTCTCCTTGAATCGGTCACCATGGAATTTACGTCCGATGGTCTAGGGGCAGGTTTTCCCATGGAAATATGTGGTGCCGTTGTGGATCAGGAACTTGGTTGATCAGGAACTTGGCCGTGTCTTTCTCTCTATTAAAATATGTGGGAAGTGTGTACACAAGCCTTTCACTTCCTGGAAATAGCTTGTATGTAAGGATTCCATTTATAAGGTGAAAAGAATTAGGTAGACTATACTTCTAAGATTTCTGTGGGCTCCGTGCTGGACAGTTATGGTGACGAGCTTTCAGTCTTGGTGCTCTTTTCTGTCCAACTTCAAGTTGGAGCTCTACCTCCACTTTTTTTTTTGCGTTTCAAGACCTGGAAGATGTGATATCCAACATGGAAAGACATCTAGATACCTTTCCACTTTGGTTGAGATATAGGAGCTTTACTACAGTCATGTCTCCCTGTGTCTCAACATGGCCTTCCTCTTGTCATTAGAGCCAGGGATGTCAAATATTTTCCTGTCAAGAAACAGTTTTTGTCTGTTTTTTCAGACCTCATTCTCAGACCAGATGCAGCCTATTTACCTAAGGAACTTCTACATTCCATAGATCTCAGGATATCGTTTTTTTTAAAATTTGTTTTGAAGATTTGAGTAATACCGAGGATGTTCGTTCCATTTTGGTTGAATAGAGTTGTCTTCTCGTTTTTATTTTTTTACTGTGTTCTATGTTCCAAACAAGGGACTTTTATTCCTTTTTACAATAATACACTTCTTTTTATAGAAACACTATCCTTCTCCTTTTTTATATTTGTTTTTTTATGGTAATTATTATTGCTAAAGCCAAAATGTTTGTTTTAACTTTACATAAAGTGGGCAAAGGGGAAGAACAGAACAGAAGTTCTAAGAGAAGTCCTAAAGGTCCCCATAGACGGCCAACATTTTGGCCCATCACTGCTGAGTCGGCCATATTTCCAGCAATGGTTGGCGCTGTAAAGGTTGATTTTAGAAATCAACTAATGAAAAAAAATGTAAAGAAATTGATTAAAAAATTTGCTGAACAGACTTTTTTTTTTTGAGTTGCTGTCACTGTTCGGGAGATTCCTCCATCCACATTTTTCTGGATGGAGGAATTCATTGACATGTATGGCAGCCTTCAAGACAAACTCCAGGCAGAAATCATCTTAACCCTTGCAGTTAAAGGAGATCTTGAGGTGAGTGAAAATCGCCCATCCTCATAGTTCGAGCCGACCTGTGACAATAAAACTGTCGCACGTCGGCTCAACAGATCGGGAAGTGAACAAACGCATACTGTCGCTTGCTCACTTCTCGAACATCTCCCTGCAGAGAGCAGTGACACATTCAACACTCCCCGCAGTGATTCCCCCCCCTCCTTCCCGATTCTCCAGCGCTGGCTGGAGGAACGGACGGGGGAGTGTGCGGGTACAGGCAGGGCCAGGGCTGTCAATCACGCAGCTCGGTGGATCTCAACAGCATTGTTGGGATGTGTCCTGGCTGCGGCAGCCTCAATATACTGCGAGCTGCTATATATTGAGCCTGTGACCCTTAAGAGAACTATGGGGAAAAACGCTTACCCCATAGTTCTCTTTTACTATCACAAATTTTTATTAAGGTTTTAGACAAGATAACAAAACAAAATACACATAGCATCTCGCAAGATACTTACTATCACACAGTCATGTAAGGTCATATCATTGCATAGTGTTAGCTGTTATGACATATCAGGTACATTAGATGCTCACAAAGGGACAAGAACAGAGGTACATTTTGCATAATGAGCTCAAAAGAACAATATTAAGAGATCAAGGAGGGGGAAAGGGTAAAAGTATAGAATAGAAAAAGATCAGGGAAGTATCTGGAAATGTGAAGCTATTACATCCATGGCTCCCATACCCGTTCGAATTTACTTCGGGTATCTCCGAGGATGCTACACAATTTCTCGTGTACCATTATCCACGACAGTTTGGAAATAACTTGTCTGAACGGAACTGCCGGGGATTTCCAGGCCTGTGCCAAGGAAATTTTTGCAGCCAGAAAGAAGAATGATAATAACTTGGCTTTGGGCTTGGATAGGCCAGGGATTGGGCGATTCAATAAAACATACTGTGGGTCACGAGGTGGTCGGCTCTGGAGTACTTTATAGATCAAGGCATAAAGTCTATTCCAGTATGGGCGGAGGCGCGGACATTCCCACCAAGTGTGTAACATTGTTCCAGTAAGTCCGCATCCCCTGAAGCATAAAGGCGACTGACCTGGGTATATAGCCCACAGTCTTGATGGTACCATATACCATCGGGAGAAAACTTTGTAGTTAGCTTTTATCATGGATACGTTTTGCAGTCCCTTAGACAAACGTGAAGAACAGGTATGGGAGAAACTAGAAAAAGATGGCAACCGCATGAATCTATAATCAGCCTTTATAGCAGGGCGCACATTCCGGTATCAGGAAGCTGGGCAGTGCATCATTACACGCTGCCAGGCTTCCTGATTGGCCTGGAAGCCGGCTCCATGCTCTCGTCACCTAGTGACGAGAATCATGGAGGCGGCTACCCTGCTAATCGAGCAGCCGGGTGGCGAGTCTTTACACGCTTTCCAGCTAATCAGGAAGCCAGGTGGCGAGTTACACGCCGCCTGGCTTCCTGAATGGGACTTCCGGTACTCGATATATTCGGTATCGGCGAGTACCGGGGGAAAAATATTGGTGCTCGATACCAAAATATTGGTATCGGTGCACCCCTACTGAGGAACATTCCATCGCTTGAGTAGAAGAGGAAATGCCGCAGGGATCGGTATAGCAGCCAGCTGGCTCCAAGGTTCAGGTGAGTATAGCTTTGTTATTTCCGTAGATGAAAAAGAGCACTTAACCCTTGAGGTGCGGGGATAGTTCCACTGCAAGCATTAAAGGAGAACTGTGGGGGTCAGTGTTTTTCCCCATAGTTCTCCTAAGGGTAACGGGAGGACACAAACTAGCATCTTCCCGTCACCCAAAGCTCGGTATACCGCGACCTGTAGCTTGCGGTATACTGAGACGCCACAGCCGGAACGGATCCCGACAATGCTGTCTGGATCCACCCAGCTGCGTGAGTGACAGCTGGCTCTGCCTATCTAGATGCAGAGCCAGCTGTACCCTCCCTCATCCGTTTCGCTAGTCAGCCCTGGAGGATCGGGGAGGGGGGGGGGAATCCCTGCAGGGAGACGTGAGTGACGGTCACGGCTCTCTGCAGGGATAGATCGAGAAGTGAGCGAGTGACGGTATGTGTTTGCTCGCTTCCCGATCTACTGAGCCGACCTGTGACAGTCTCATTGTCACAGGTCGGCTCAGATTATGAGGCTGAGTGAAAATCACTTGCCTCATAATTCTCCTTTTAAGAATATTTCTGCCTGGAGTTCTTCTTTAACCTTTCCTCACCTTTTCTAAAGTTGTAGTATATCTTTTATTTAATTGTTTTTATTGTTTTGGTCATTGATTTGTAGACACGATTGCCTAATTGTCAGGCTTTGGTAACTGCAAAAAAAGTAAACACAAATAAATAAAGGAAGTTATGAATGTGAGTAAGCCGAATATATTGCTCAATTAGAAAGAATTGCTTACACAGCAGACCATGCATTCCTTTTTTTTTTTTAAGTAATCTGGAAAACACCTACAATTTACATGCTGCGCAGGGAGTGCTGATTTCATTCACAAAACAGGAGGTCAGATCATTTACAGGAAATGCCAGTGACCTAAACTGAGAAATGAACTAGTAGTAGTGTTCATGAATATGGTTACATCAGCCGCGCCATAAGTTAAAGGAAACTCACAAACCTATATGATTACTACCTAAATCTTGTAAATCTGAACTCTATGACACAAATTAAGAGAACTATGGGGTAAGTGTTTTTCCCCATAGTTCTCCTAAGGGTCACTGGAGGACATATACCAGTGTCCTCCCATGACCGCTGCAGCCGGGACGGATCCCGACAATACTGTCGAAATCCACCCAGCTGCGTAAATGACAGCGGGCTCTGCCTATCTAGAGGCAGATCCAGCTGTGCCCGCCCCCTCCACCGTCCTTTCCTCCACTCAGTGCTGGAGGAGAGGGGGGAATCCCTGCGGGGAGCCGTGACTGACAGTCACCGCTCTCTGCAGGGAGACGATCGGGAAGTGAGCGAGCGACTGTATGTGTTCCCTCACTGCCTGATCAATAGAGCCGACGTGTGACAGTTTCATTGTCACAGGTCGGCTCGAACTATGTGGATGAGTGATTTTCACTCACCTCATAGTTCTCCTTTTAAGCTCTGTAATTCATTATTAAAAGTATTTTTTCAATGCATTCACAGTAAGCACCTGCATTGGAGTCGGTATCGGCCTCTTGCAGGCCCTGTACAACAGAGTGCAGAGTGGGAGAAGGAGCACACGGAGCCAATCATTTCATGTGCCAACAATAAAACATGCTAAATAACCATGAAAAGCAGTGACGGCATTGACTTTTTCAGCAGTTTGAGCTCCAGTAGCTCTTCTATTGGATCGGACTACACAGGCCAACATCCATTCCCCATGTGCATCATTGAGCCTTGGCCACCCATGACCCTGTCGCCAGTTCACCCGTTTTCCTTCCTGGGACCACTCTTGGTTGTTCTTGACCACTGCAGACCGGGGATATCCCACAAGAGATGCAGTTTTGGGGTTGCTCTGACCCAGTCTCCTCGCCAACACAATTTGGCCCTTGTCAAAGTCACTAAAATCCTTACACTTGCCCATTTTCTCTGCTTCCAACACAACCACTTCAGGGAAAAAATGTTCACTTGCTTCCTAATATACCCCCCCTCTTCCAGGTGCCACTGTAATATACCCCCCCCCCCACACACTTCTGGGTGCCTCTGTAATATATCCCTCCACTTCTGGGTGCCACTTTAATATATCCCCCCCGACTTTCAGGTGCCATTGTAATATATCCCCCCACTTCTGGGTGCCACTTTAACATATCCCCCCACTTCTGGGTGCCACTGTAACATATCCCCCCCACTTCCGGGTGCCATTGTAATATCCCACCCACTTCCAGGTGCCATTGTAATATGTTCCCCCAATTCCAGGTGCCATTGTAATATATCCCTCCCACTTCCAGGTACCATTGTAATATATCCCCCCCACTTCCAGGTGCCATTGTAATGAGATAATGTTATTCACTTCACCTCTCAGTGGCCATAATGTTATGGCTGATCAGTCCCATAAAACGATTGATCTAATGATCACATCCATTCGTATGTGGCCGCCTTTAGCATTCAGTTTGAGAAAGGGTGCAACCAAGCCAATACAAAATTCTGACAATTCCATTTGTATCTGTCTGTCTATTCTGTTCAATACACAATTTTTGGAATCTATCAGTTAGGGGTTTGGAGCACATGCCGCGTGTCCCATTTTGACATTGGCATGTATGAAGTTTATGATCAAGCCAACTGATCTGACTAATGTTTGCTCAGCATCTGCAAAACTTATTGAGAATTTCAAAACTCACTGTTTCATAATCATTGCTATGGGTAGGTTCTGTCTTTAACATAATCATGTGATCACATCCAATGTTGTAATAAGACATTTTACATCCTCAATATCTATTGCTGAGTTGCAAGGAACTCGCTAAAATTAAACTCTCCATGCAGTGGACTTCAAGAGCTTTGCTGGAGTTGGAATGGCATAGCAAAACCAGTTCATCCACTATGTGAATTTTCCAGTCCAAGATGGACGATTGCAGGATTCTGTCCCACCGTAGAACAAGCCATAAACTGCTAAGTATTAGCACCTCTGTGTCCACCCAAAAGTCATTGCATTGGGTTGAGACAGCCCCTGGCTTCTTCTTTGTCTTAGATACTCCAACATAGAGATCTGCTTTGCAAAATTTCCAACTAATTTTTGCCGAGATGGGAGTTTTGGATGCTCCCCGAACTTTGTGTATTCCAGCTCCTCCTATTACATTCTTCTTCAACAGGGGTAGTGGGGAGCCCCTCATAACGGCTATAGTAGCTGCGCAGACCCCAAAACTCAAATTTAGATATCTCCCAATAGTGTCTTAAGCCTTATTCACGCCATATGCGATGGAGCTGTGTTGGCCATTGTTTCCCGCACAGCCACAAGACAATTTGCCTTGTCACAGGTGGGCACCATTCATATCACTGCGTTACGGTGGGAACGCAGTGGTGTACACTGAAAAAAGTACGGCGCGCTGTACTTTACTTTTTTTTCAGGACAGCGGGATGGGACGCAAAACAAACGCCTCTCACCCCGATGTGCCTGTTAAACTGAATGAAATGGCACTTGTGACATTTCAATAAAGTTCTAAAAAAAAAAAGTATGCAGTGTGAAGTGCCGGGATCACAGCATCAGCACTATGTTGGGTAGTGCACACCAGCCGTTGTGTGCTTTGCGCAGGTGTGAATTGGCCCTGAGAGGTACAGACATTGCCAGGTTTCCAGCATCTGCCAGAAATTGAAATATAAGGGTCCATTCACACAGAGCGGTACCGTGCAAACGTTAACATACACGCGGATTCCGTTCGTTTGCGGCTATTACTATACCTGGAACATGCAGACAATGCACATTGCAATGGATTGTTTTTTTTAATATGTTAAACGCTGTTCCCTCGGGTATTTGTACGGCTGAGCACGCGTGGAAAACAGCTAATGTGTGATTGGAGCCGTAGCTTTTGGTGGACTGTCCCTTTTGCATAATTATTGCATCCATGGTAAAAGCGACATCACAAGCTAACATGTACCCTGCAATGTCATTGTATCATGGATACAGTTAGGATACCTTTTCAATGGACTTTGTAGTTGTTTGCTGGGGATGATCAATACCTGCAATAGATTAAGAAACGTACTGTCTTCGTATAGGAGGTATTTGGACACTGGAAAGGTTATTCTACTGAAGCATGATTGGCCAAAGTGTGAGACGCATTGCTTTATGCCATTTCTTGTGCCCTGTTCACACTGTTGTACTAGGAAAACACATGTGTTATAACCTTTAATGGTGTCCCAACACATTCTGCCAATGCATGCTCTTTGCAGAGCACCACAACACACAGCAATACCACAGTAGTGTCATCTAGCAAGGGGCTGGTGACATAAATGACGGCACTGCGTGGTAGAAAATTGAGGGTTCAATTATAAGATCACCATTTTTTTTAAATGTTAACAATTTTAAACCAGGAAATGAACATTGAGATGATATGAGGCATAAGAAAATTTGGGGTAATTGTACATGGCAAACAGTTTAAAGTGTTTGTAAAGCCTAAAAATTGTCTTTTCTTCTTATGCTGCCCCACCATAGATAAGTGAGTGTTGTCACCTGGACAGGATGTGTGTTAATGACAGAATCACCAGATTAAAAAAATTAAAGGGGAAAAAAAAAATCTTTCTGAAAGCTCTGCTGAACGCTGATGGAATGCAAAGCAGGAGCTGCACTTCTTGCTCCCTGTACAATTGCAACAGTGTCTATGATAGACTCCTGGTCCAGTAAAGTACCTCCGCCCCCTCTGTGCTGCGCCATTTATAAAGCACAGCGAGGACGTTTAGGCTGTGCTTAGGGAATGGCATTGCAGAGGGGGCGGAGGCACAATAACTGGAACTGGAGTCTATCATAGACACCATTCCGATGCATCTGGGAGCCTAAAATACATTTCAGTAGCAATCATCGGCGCTTACAAAGATCTCCTGAAATATGAGAAAAATTAGTTTTAAAGTGAGTTACAAAAAAATATTAAAGGAGAACTATGGGGTTAGGGCTTTTCCCCATAGTTCTCCTTAGGGTAACAGAAGGACACAAACTAGCGTCCTCCCGTCACCCTTATGTCTGGATCCGCCCAGCTGCGTGAGTGACAGCTGGCTATCTAGAGGCAGAGCCAGCTGTACCCTCCCCCGTCCGTTCCGCCAGTCAGCGCTGGAGGATCAGAGCAGGGAGGGGGAATCCAGCACCTCCCCTGTCACGGCTCTCTGCCGTGACAGGATCAAGAAGTGAGCGAACGCCGGTATGTGCTCGCTCACTTCCCGATCTACTGACCCGACCTGTGACAGTTTCATTGTCACAGGTCAGCTAGAACTATGAGGTGAGTGAAAAGCACTCACCTCATAGTTCTCCTTTTAAAGGTTCACAAAAAAAAGTAAAAATAACTGTGCGTCGAGTTGGTCTTTAAGGCTTATTCACACCAGTGGCCTCATTCTAATGCAGCCACTGGTGTGTGCTGTAAAGTGCCGATACTTTGTAGATGACACACCACACGTTTACTGTTTCTTTAACTTTATTGAAACATCACAAAATGTTCATTCATGTTCATTCATGTTTATTCACTGTTGTGCATTGCAATGCTGGTTAGTGCATTGCAACCCGCTGCACTGATAGGTAGTGCGTGTCTTCCTTTTTTTTTTCTTTTCACTGCAGCGCGGTGTTGTGAACTGAACTAATACGACATAAGACAATTTGCCCTGTCTATGATTTGGGCAAGGCAGTCCAATCTGGAGTCTGCAATCTGACCATGTTTTATGTTGCGTCCTAAATATGGCAGTAACAGAAAACATGGTCAGAAACATGCATTGGATTGTGGATAGGGCAATCGAGTTGCTTCCACGGGCTGAATGACAGAAATCTAGCTTATGTTTGGCCAGCTTTAGGTTTCTTTTATGTAGTCCAGACAGAACCTTTGAGAGTGTCTGTTATCAGCACTGAACCGAGGCAGATAACATAGCCTGGCACTGACGGAACACGTCTGCCAAATGAAGAAGGAGATGCCAATCCTTGAGAGATAATACAACAGTTCAGTAGTTTAGATTATTATTTCTCATAGGTGGTGGGCTGTCCTTCAAAATGGTCTCATTATCAACCACCAATTAAAAATACATTTACCTAATTCACTCCTATGCTGTCATATATATTTTTTAAATGTAAAATATTTATTTGATAACATATTCAAATATGATAGGAGGCATTCTAGCCATCTGTTTCAGGGCAATAATGTCTTCTAAAAATGAAGCAATAGGCTTCCCAAAATGTAAAGTACGAAGTGAAGGTTATGTGGGATTCGGCAACAAACAATGCGGTTGCTTGCCACTATTGATATGCTGGCGAGCAAAGCAATGTCTCCATCAAAGGTGTTACATTTACGGCATTAGACGCATTTTGTTTACCTGCCTTAAACAATCTGTATTCTGTATTAAGTAGCTGTTTAAAAATGTCAACAAAAGCTCTTCTGTATCTCTGTTTGCTCCATGGTATTTCCCTGACCAAGAATGCCTGTGTGTCATTGCAGGTGACACGGTGGACGTGGAGAGCATGGAGTCCGTCATGTTGGAATATGCCGCTGTCAACAGAGATTTAAACAATTACATAAAGGCAGTTGAAGAAACCATTGGCAAGGTGAGAATAGGAAACAAGTTGCAGCTTGTCCTGTATTAATCATTATTCCTGCATGTCTCAGAATATTGTTGCATTAATATATTTTCCCATTCTTTGATTGATTCGGTGGATTGTGTACACTCGGTGTAGAATGTTAGCAGCTGACCACAAAGGTCAAACTTTTCTTCCCTGTAACTCAATCTGTGAGAATAAATGAGAGTTTACATTTAAAAGTACAAAGCATTAGAAAAATAAACTTTAAAGATTTAATCCACACAAAGAGACATGGTGGGTTTTGGTTGGATGCCACAGAGCTGACTCGCCTTCCAGTTCTTATAATTTCAGACGGTATGCCAGTTACACTTACATTGTTTTTGTCCTAGGATTTCTATATTATAGGGAATATCTAGAAATGTTCATTTTGCCTAATCCAGGGATGTCCAAACTGCGGCCCTCCAGCTGTGGGAGAACTAGGAATCCCATGAGGCATTGCAAGATTCTCAAAGCCACAGACATGACTCCCGGAGAGAGATGCTTCATGAGATTTGTAGTTTCACCACAGCTGCAGGGCCGGAGTTTGGACATCCCTGGCCTAATCTGTACTCTAGAAGATTAAACTTTTGTCTTGAATTCCTGAAATATAGCAGTGCACCTCAATGCTTACACCATTAAGCCCCGTTCAGACGTAGGTGTTTTGCAGCTCGATTGTTTAAGTGCTACAACTCTCAGTAAGTGGAATTCCATTGTTTTCAATGGCCTTGAGTGTTCTGTTGCTGGTAGCCTGACACCTATAGTACAAAAAAAGTACATGAGTACATAAAAATCTACAGGGCGAAAACCACTGGACTCTTCTGTAGTACAAGTAGTGCATAAAACGCTTTAAAATTGCACATACAAACGCCCATTGCAAGGCCTTTAAATTGCCTGGCTACACCTTACACTTAGGTGTGAATGCAGCCTCGGCGCTGTACACTGCCTGGCCAAAATAAATTTCACCACCTGGCTTCAGTGTTATGAACTGGGGTTTCTTCAGTTGGTCAGGTCTAGGCTCAGCAAAATTATTTCCCCAAAAAAATGAAGTCCGCTGTCTCTCTGAATATACTGAATGACCAGGTTCTAACATCAATGGATTTTTTTCTTCCCTGATGGCACATCGAACATATTCCAAGATGACAATGTCAGGATTCATCGGGCTCAGATTGTGAAAGCGTGGTTCAGGGAGCATGAGACATCATTGTCACACATGGATTGGCCACCACAGAGTCCAGACCTTAACCCCATTGAGAATCTTTGGGATGTGCTGGAGAAGACTTTACACAGAGGTCCGACTCTCCCATCATCACTACAAGATCTTGGTGAAAGATTAATGCAACTCTGCAGCAAAATAAATGTTGTGACATTGCATACGCTTATCGAAACGATTCCTTGGCAAATGTGTGCCGTAATCAAAGGTAAAGGCGGTCCAACTAAATATTAGATTGTGTGACTTTTGTTTGGGCCAGGCAGTGTATAGCTGCAGTGTTATATCATCTAAAGCACTGCTGGTCTCACCAGATTTGGAATGAGATTTGGTGATGGCATCACTGCTCTGATCACTGTTCTCCTTGCTAAAGAGGAAACTGTACCTGAGGGCTTGCAGACCAGCATCTCCCTACTTCACGTCATCCATTCTATGGCATTCTGGCACCTCTCCTGCTGCTTCTTATTCCTCAACGGTCATCAGATCAGAAGTTATTGAAGGACAGCACTAACATGAAAAACAAAGCCCTGCTCCTCTACCAAGATGGCAGCCTTTACACAGAGACCTAGTGCAGAACAGGGCATTGTCAGTCAGTAATGGGGACATGATCAGCTGCAGGGAGACCACAGGCAATAGTGGTGGCTAGTCATTTACCCTCTTGTCTTGGCTTTTGTTTTTGCACAGCTTCTTTAAGGGCTGAGCTAAGGTCTACGTTTGTAGTACTTATCAGAAGTATAGCTGTCCTTACTGGAAAGTCAAATTTAAACATTTTCACCCCATGTTAAACAGATCTGTTGCAACGTCTTCTAAGTTATCAAAATGATCTTATCAGAGCTATTTCCTCTATATTCATTGTGCAACGGCTGGTGCTTCTCAATTCCATTGTGAACTAAAGTGAGAAAACCAAAGCTGACATTTAGTGGAAGAGGACTGGAAACACTTTTTAGTAAAGAACCATAACTCCTAAAATATAGAAGATTTTATGGAAAGGATAATAACCAGAGGTGCACCAAAATAAAAATTTTAAAACCCGAAAGGAAAAAAATGTCAGGCCGAAACCGAAATATAAACTTTTAGATTTTTTTTTTTTAGATTTTATTTATTTTTATTAAATGTTTTTATTTTTTACTTTACTTTTAGGGGCTTCGGGGAAATATTAGGGGTCTAAACAGAACCCTGATATTTCCCTTTTTTAAACCGAAAAAGAGATTGAGGACACAGAGTCCTCAATCTCTTTTTCTGCAGCCCCTGTTATAAATGAACAGAAATCCTCTATACTGAGTGTTCCTGCTCATTCATAACATGTGGATATAGAATGTCCACAATCATGAATGAACAGGAGGTGATGTAGATCACTTCCCATTCATTCATAATTGAGGATATAGTAACCATACTCTGTCCTCAATTATTTACAAACACTCAGCGATCACTGACTGACTGCTTGTACCAGCTCTCCTTCCTGACACGCTGTCATAGGAGGCCGAGCGAGGGGTGTGGAAGGAGAGCTCAGCCTCCTGTGACAGCGCTGGCTGTCTCCGCCCACACTGCTCTGATCTGTGACAGGAGGCTGAGGAGAGACACCGGCGGCTCATAGTGCTCTTCTCCCGCAGTGCTCAGCCACCTGTGACAGTTTCTCTCATCCACGCTGGGACATAGAGCAGCGCCCAGCGGGGATGAAAGAAAGCAAGGATGCGCCGCTGTATCGGGAGGAAAAATGGCACTTTCGGCATTTAGCCAATAGTGCCTTTTTAGGCCGATATGTTTCAGCGGCCGATATATCGGTGCATGCCCAATGATAACATGACATTTCCAGCATTTTGAAGTTATGAAGAAAAATAACAAGGACAAATTTTGTGAACTTCAAACAGATATAAAAGACACAAATGAATGTCCAAAGTCAGTGTTGTTACCCTACGACAGAAAGTGGTACACAAGGACTTTTATGGCAGGATCACAAGGTATTATTTCACTGAAAGCCGCATATTTAAAAAAACTGCAAATGATTTTTGAAATTCTCTTAATATGGTAAAACTTCTGAGATTTTAGTGATTTGGGTTTGTTTATACTTAGGCTAGTTATTTTCCGTTCCTAATTCTCTTCAGAAACAGTGTGTGGTATGTACAATCTGGGATATATTATGTCGCTCTTTTGGGAGCCATGATACATTTTATAATCTCCAATTAATACTCGACTTCATTCTGCTGCTGTTATTTTATATGAGAGCGGCTGACATCCTCTGCCATTTGTTACAGCATTAAGAGCCATAAACCTGCAGGGGGCAGGCAGTATGTATATTTATTGAAGGATTGATTTGAGCATAATCATTAAACTTGTTCCTAATATATCGCAGTGATTTAAGGAGAATGTAGTAAGATTTTAGTCTATGAAAAAGCTCTTTTCTTGTTTTGCTAGCATGGCATTATCATTGGCTGTTCCTGCTTGGTCTAATGTGTGTGTAGTAAAAAGAATTTGGGGAGATGTGTCCTACTAGCATGGTGTAAATGTGACATCAGTTGGGTGGGTTATGATGTCATTGTAGTTGTGACTTTAAAGAAGAACTCCCAGGAATCTAAAAAAGTATCCTTGCATTGCAGCTACCTACCCCTGTATTACAAAGGTGAAGGTAATCTTAAACTTCAAACTTTTTTTTTCAAAACTGAATCCAGATCAAACAAATTATACAATTATACATTGCCCAGCAAAGTATTTCTAAGGCTGGGTTCACACGTAGGCGTATCGAATATGCGTGTTTTTACCGCTATTCGCTGTAAAAAAACGTGCGACAAACGCGCGTTTCCGAGGGCTACCTGGCTGTATCCCAATGGATACACGCGGCAAATACGCCCCAAAGAAGCTCCTGTACTTCTTTGGGCATAGGCCGTTTTGTAGCGCGTTCATATGGCCTGTAATACGCCCAGGTGTGAACCATACCCATAGGAAATAATGGGATTTCGGTGTTTGAGCGTTTTGCAGAGCGTAGGAACGCGCTACAAAACGCCCAGGTGTGAACCAGGCCTTACTTTTACTCAAGCACTTGCCTTGCCATGCCTGCGTGTTTGTGGAGACGCACACAGCTTACTAGCGCACACACCAGGGTGGCTCTATAGGACCCTGCAAGGGAAAGGAGCCAACCTAAAACAGAATATCAGGATGGGGGGGTCTAGGGTAGGGTAAGGGAGAGAGAGATATTCATTTTTTTTCTATAATGAATCCAGATCAAACAAATATGCATTGCTCAGCAAAATGTTTCTTTACATTTTTGCCCAAAAACTTACTATGATCATGTTCGTGTAACTCCAACCCTCTCAGCTCAGTTTCTCTGAACTTCCTTTTGAATACAAAATCACAAGGGGCAGAGCAGTCTGTAGCAGCTGTCCATCTACTAGCTTGAAGGGAGAAGGGAGTAGTGTAGTGAATTGGCTTGCCATTCCTGTGTCTTTGTGAAGATATCCACAGCTTACTCGCACACACAAGGGTGGCTCCATAGGACTCTGCAAAGGAACGGAGCCACCATAAAACAGGATATCAGGGTCAGGGGTACAGCTAATAATGCAGGAAGCTAAAACTTTTATACATCAAGAAGCAGCATCCATTGTAAGTGATTTCATCAGCATTTGAAGTGGCTTAAAACTTTTTGACTTTAATATCATTTTAAGTAAACTGAGAACCACTTAATCATAAAGCAGTTGATTTTCATCAGTATAAAGAAGAAGTTCGTATCTAAAATAGAGTAATGAGAGAGAGCGGAGCCAGGCCCCGGTGAAAATAGAAAGGAGAAGGAACAACCTAAGATTTCAGGGGGTGAAAGAACCTTCTCCTTTTCTCAAGAACCTTCTGTCAGCGCTGGCGGATCGGAGCGGGGAGGAGGGGAATCCAGCCCCTCCCCCTGTCACGGCAGAGAGCCATGACGGGATCGAGAGGCGAGCGAACGCCGGTATGTGTTCGCTCACCTCCCGATCTACTGAGCCGACCTGTGACGGTCTCATTGTCAGAGGTCGGCTAGAACTATGAGGTGAGTGAAAAGCACCCCCCCCCTCCCCCCTCATAGTTCTCCTTTAATGGCATGCGCAGCTGAGTTCATTCATCCCAGCATATAGGTGTGCCAAGGGTGTACACTTTGTTGCGCATGCTTGTGCACTTTCAAAACTTTCTTGCAAGGAGGAAGGTAAGAAGCCCTTATTGCAAAAGGGACCTAGTATGTCGCTTCTGCTATACAAATCCTTCCTGCTTGTAAATTTGTACAATCAGGGATAAGTTTCCCTTTACCCTAGTCTAGCCTAGACTAATCACTGCAGGAGCATGCGTACCTTATCGGACAGATTTCTAATGTTCCTGAACCGAGATTTTGGAAATCTGATATTTGTGCTGAAAACGACTTCTTTGACAACAGGGCAAGGCTTTTCTAAAATAATGTTTAACAAGAATATCGCCTGTAAGCTTTCATCTTTTCCACAACGTTTTATATTCAAGTCCTGTTTGTTACCAGCCTAGGTGTTTCAAGTTCATGGAGCTGCAATTTCCCACAAAGTTGCACAATATTTTAGATTGTAGTAAGCACCACCCTTGCTTCTCCTTTTCTTAGAAATGCGTGAAATGAGCAATAATGAGAACTCGTATAGCTTGTTGTTTTGTGCCGTCATTGTTACAAAAGTATGCTGTAAAAGTTAAACAAAGCTTGACAGAATGTGGTCAGTCTGGAAGCATGATCTGGTTCTAGATCTTTGTTTGGGAAATTCAGGTCACAGAGGTATTGAAGGGCAACTGAAGTGAACTGAAAAAATGAGATTTGCTGTGTCATAGGGAACATCTAGTAATGTTAAGTGTGTCTAGGCACTCCTGTGCCTTCTGCCTTATAGCTGTGTATCTGCAGCATGAGATCTAAGGCACTGCTCTCTGTGACTGGTAGTCTCAGGAAATGTACAGGGTTATTCACAATAGGGTGACGAGTTTGGAGAAGGCAGGAGAAGGGGAACAGTCTAGAACAACATAGCTGAATTGGATAATTTTTCCAAATCAGCTATGTTGTCCTAGATTGTTAATTTCTCCTGCCTTCTCCAAACTCTTCACCCCTTTTGTGAATAAAGCCATGCCGTCACCAAGGTGGCTCCTCACAGAAAAACAGGAGGAAATATCATCTGCAGGGAGACCACAGATGATACTGGTGACTAGTCCTTTGCCTCTTTTTTTTTTGAGGTGGGGGACGTTTCTAGACATCAGTTGCTCTTTAACCTCTTGCCGTCCGCCCGTAGTAAAAAAAAGGACGGACGGCACTGCAGCATCTGCGGGTTGCCGTACACATTTAGAGAAATATTTCACCTATAAGCCCTATAGAGGTGTGTATCTTGATTAGGCAATGTTTACTGGGTAATATGTCTTTTGAGTACCACAATACACATTGAAAGGAATTGATCAAAACTGGAGCAGACAAATCTGGAGCAGCTGTGCATGGCAACCAATCAGCTTCTCTCTTCAGTTTGGTCAGTAAAGGTGCCCACACACCTTACAATTTATCTGCAGATTTGCTATGGTCAGATGGAAAAGGTGCAACAGATTCCTCCATCTACTCTAAACTGTGTGGATGGAGTAATCTCCACCTGGGCCAATCTGTTGCACTTTTTCCATCTGACCACAGAAAATCTGCAGATAAATTGTAAGGTGTGTGGGCACCTTTACTGACCAAACTGAAGAGAGAAGCTGATTGGTTGCCATGCACAGCTGCTCCAGATTTTGTCTGCTCCAGTTTTGATAATTCCCCCCATTGACATCTATTATCTTGTTAAATCCTCTGAATTCTTGGATCAACGCATCGTTGCACTGTCACCTTCCTCTCTCTCTCCTTGCTGCACCTTGCTGACTGGAGTTCAACATTTAAATATCTACGAATAGTTAAGTAAATGTATTTTGTATGCTATTTATAGGTTAGTCTACCCAAAACTGATATTTGATTTTGGTTAATCCTGGAGAAGGAAACCATCTGACATTTCCTTGCATATCTGAGGGACACCATTGGTGAGATCTCTGTACTAGGTTCTTGGTTCTGCACACATGCTGGTGGGACCCCCACCGTCCCTGATGTATTTGTGAACATTTTATATTAGAGTGAATGTAACAGGACGAGCTTGAACAGACACTGCAGGATATTTCCCTTCACCATCAAAGGAAGTGCAGGAACGTTTCTCCAGTGGACAGCCGGAAAACCAGAGGTTCTACCACTCCCCACCTCCTCTGAGGAAAAAAAAAATCCATATTGGAGAGAGCCTAATTTTCTTTAGGGCTTGGGTCACCTGCATCAGTTTGAAAAGCTTTCAGAATTCAGGTATAGTTGGCCTCCTTCTGACCTACATTTTACCTTCAAGTCTTGCATTCCGGTTGACTTGTATGAGGATGCAAAACACATTTGGAACGAACCAAGCCCATCATCACAGGCCCTTAATATCTTGGTATTCCAATGACGAAATCTACACTTGAGTTCCTAGGTCTGAACCACGGTATTAGAGAATGCAAAAGAAAGAATAGGAAGACTCTGAGGTTAGTAAAAACCCAAAAGCTTCAAGTTGTGCGAATACAGATTCAGGAGCTGTAGAAGAAGGATCTCTCCCCTTCAGTGGTCAAGACGAATCAGAAGCCTGCAGGTGTCTCATCCTATCATATTTTATCTATAGCTGAAGTTGGGGGGCACAGATGCTTTTCAAATTTTGCAGTTCAAACAAAAAAGCATTCCTCATTTGTGCTACAGTATCTTCTCTGTGCTCATAAACATGGCCCAGTACTGGAATGTGAGGAGTGGACGCTGAGCCTGACCTCGAGGTAGATAACTCGGGGTGTGATAGTGATGATGCAATGTTCCACAGATATAGGGGGGTGTCATAAGAAGGCCAGGTCAGGCTTGGTTTTGTCTTCAGTGTATTCTCACATTGCATTATGACACAATGAAATATTACAATAGTTCTCACCCGACATGGGGCCGGAATGTGAATTCCTCTCTGCCACGTGTGTGTGTGTATTTTACTCCACAGCCTCACTATATACTGAGGGGAATTGATCAAAACTGGAGCAGATGTGCATGGCAACCAATCAGCATCCACCTTTCATTTTCAAAGCTTAACTCAACAAACTTAAGAGAGAAGCAGATTGGTTGCTATGGGCAACTGCTCCAGATTTTGTCTGCTCCAGATTTGATAAAGTCCACCCACTGTATATAAAACTTATAGAAAGTATTCACGCCTAGGAAGTTTTCATGTTTTGTAGATCCCACATTTTGCATTGTCACTAGGGCAGGAATAGATGAGAAATTTTCCAATGGGGACACTAGTTATGGTGACCCTGCTGACCCCCAGGGATTTCTGTTTCCTCTCACTTCCTGTTGTGCCTATTGTACAGGAAGTAAATAAAATCTCCCCAATGGGACACACGTGGCAAAAAAAAGGTGACGGGTTATGCCCCTCTGTTACTCTCCAAATCTCCTAGCCCAGGGTTCAGCGATTTAATGCAAATTTCAGTCCCTGTGCTCAGTGGCAGATTGGTGCAAATTTCAGTCCATGTGTTCAGTGATTGATACAAATTTCAGTCCGTGTGTTTATTGATTGGTGCAAATTTCATCATATTGTTGCACAACAGTTAAACCGTGACTGGTGAATCCTGTCAGTTGTTTTTTTTTTTCTCTCTGTATTTCTGTTGATGTCTCACTTCCTGTCTGGGGTACCATGAACAGGAAGTGGGGGTAGCAATGAATACAGTTCTTACCCTTATTCATTACCGGTATTGATTTAGCACCGACCATTTACATCAGTCCCTGCCCTCAAGGAGTTTACAATCTAAGGTCCCTATTGCACACACATACAGGGCTGATAGACAGGAACCATTTAACCTTGCAGCAAGTCTTTGGAGTGTGGGAGGAAACCAGAGTACGCAAGCAAAGAGAGTCCATGCAGATAGTGTCCTGACCAGGATATGAACTGGGAACCCCAGTGCTGCAAGGCAGAAGTGAAAACCACTACGCTACTGTGCTACCTTCCCCATCTATCCGGAAACCAAAAAAGAAGTTTTATCTGCCCATACACTTCGAAACAACCTTGGTGAATAAAGGAATTGGTTGCTTTCAAAATCATGAATGTCTTTGGGTGAATTTGTGTGCTAAAATGTTTATATAGTCTCTCTCTCTCTCTCTATCTCTCTCTCCTCTCTCTCCTCTCTCTCCTCTCTCTCCTCTCTCTCCCCTCTCTCTCTCTCTCTCTCTCTCCTGTACCTTCTAGCAGAGAAACGGCCCCAAAGCATAATGTTTCTACCTCTGTGCTTGAATGTAGGGATGGTGTTCTAAGGGTCATAATCAGCAACACGACGAGTCAAGTTAATGCCACAGAGCTCAATTTTGGTCACATCTGACCGCAGCACTTTCTCCCAATCCTTCTCTGAACCATTTAGATTTTCATTGGCAGACTTTAGACGGGCCTGTACATGTGCCTTCTTGACGAGAGGGACCTTGCGGGCACTGCAGGATCCCAATCCATGGTAGTGTATTGTGTTACCAATGGTTTGTTTGGTGGCTGTGATCCCAACTGCCTTGAGATCATTCACAAGCTCCTCCCCGTGTAGTTCTGGGCTGATCCCTCACTTTTCTCATGATCATCCCTACCCCGTGAGGCGAAATCTTGCATGTAGCTCCAAACCGAGGGCGATTGATGGTTATGGATGGTCCTTCCATTTGGGAATAATCGCTCCAACAGTTGTTTCCTTCTCACCAAGTTTTTGCCGATAGTCTTGTAGCCCATTCCAGCCTTGTGCAGGTCTACAATCTTGTCCCTTTGACAGTTCTTTGGTCTTGCCCATGGTGGTGAGGTTCTTGCCCATGGTGGTGAGGTTTGAATGGAAGAAAGAGATTCTGTGGACAGGTGTCTTATATACATAACCAGTTGTTAGGAGCACCTTCTTTAAGTGACAGGACTAATCTGTGTACCACATAGCCAGTCTGTGGGAGGAGCCAGAATTATTGTTGGTTGGTAGGGGATCAAATACTTTATTTTACTCACTGAACTGCAACTCAATTTATAACATTTATATCATGTGTGTTATCTGGATTTATGGTTGATATTCTGTCTCTTATATAAAATTATAAAAATTCTAGACCTTTCATTTCTATGTAAGTGAGCAAACTTACAAAATCTGCAGGGGATCAAATCATTATTTTCCTCAGTATATATATTTACTGTATGTATATAATGTTTCCCTTTAAGGAATGATGACACAAGTGGTTTGACGGTTTGACTTTTCCTGCAAGTTTATCTTCAGAGTATATAGTGAGGATGTGGTGTGATATACATATGTTTATACATACATTACACAAATACGCTGCGCTGTAATCTGCATCTTCGATCTATTGTTGTGGGGGAAGTATTGGAGAAAAACATTTTTAAAATGTTGCTCTGCCCAGTAGTTCTTCTTGCCATGTAGCAAGCACAATAAGAGAAATCCCCTAACATACAATTTTATATATGTTATTTCCTGCAACCTTTTGACTTTATGGTGTTATGTGTGACACTTCATCCTGTAGTTTATGAAAGGCAATTACATTTTTTAGACTTGTATGAAAATGTTAGCAGTTCACTGTGAATGTTTCTACCAATGTCTGTTAGAGGATCTGTCACATGTTGTAAGTAAATAGACATAAAACTTTCATTAAAGAGCCCTTGACTGATCTGTAAGGCCTACAAGGCCTTCTCATTTCCCCTGGTTACCTGGACAATGTGCATAAGGTCCCTGATTTTTGCTTTGACTCCCCTATTTGATATTTGCCTATCTTGTTGCAGAACCTTTGTTAACCAGTGAATTGTTGAGTGGTGGGGCTTGGTTCCATTCGGGTTGGGGATTATGTGGGAGACTATGGACAGTGTGACTTGCATCGTGGGGTCACTGGGTACCCAAATAATCACCCTTGACACGCAATACACCTGATAGGTTTGCTTTTACAAAGATTTATCTTTACATAGTATGCTAATATATGTGTACAGATATGGGGGAAGCTATATTGGCTTATTACATATGCAAGCTGTGCAACTTGCTCACCAACTGATGCACAGTGATTGTGTTGTACTGATTCTTCCTTCAATTGAATTATTGTGGTTGTTAACAGTTACTATAGCCCTTCTCCGGGTTCCATGCCCTCCACCCCTCCAAAATTGTCACGCCATTCTTGTCACGCCCACAGGCAGTATTTTATGCTTTTTGCCTTTTAATACTTACCTTTTCTGAGCGGGTCCAAAGAGTCCTCTTCCACTTATCTTCTTAATCAGACTTGGTTGTCCCAACTGAGACATTGTGAATAAAGGGCGCTGTCTTAACACCCCTCTTAGGGGACGGGCCCATGATCCCCCTGCACTCACAGTAGGTGCTCAGTCTCCAGTGTTGTGCGACATCGGGCATCCTACAACCAAAAGACTGAGGACATCTTTTGGCGAAGAGGAGGTCCTGTGATGGGTGAGTATTGCAGCCTCACCAATAATAAAATGTAGCCGGTAGGTTTTAAGTAGGGGTGCACCGATACCCAGTATTTGGGTGAGTACTCGTACTTGCCCAAATACTCCCAATGCCTATCCCGAACTTCTCGTATCAGGAAGTTAGGTGGCGCGTCATTATACGCTGCCCTTCTTCCTGATGGGCCAGAAAGCCGGCTCCCTTGTCACTTGGTAACGAGGGAGCATGGAGCCTACTTCTCGGCCAATCAGTAAGCTGGACAGCGTGTAATGACTTGCTGCCCAGTTTCCTGATTGGTCGGGAAGCTTCCTGATTGGCCAGAAAGCCGGCTCCATGCTTCCTTGTCACCTGGTGACGAGGTAGTATGGAGGCGGCTTCCCGGCTAATCAGAAAGCCGGGTGGTGAGTCATTACACGCCGCCCGTCTTCCTTAATGGGACTTCAGGTATCTGTATTCGGTATCGGCGAGTACCGGAAAAAAAATATCGATACTCATACTCAATCCTGAAAAAACGGTATTGGTGCATCCCTAGTTTTAAGCAAGGAAGCTGACTACACTGCCTGACACATCACCACCTAAGAGAACCTACCAACATGTATGTGAAACATAGTGAACAGCAAACATGTAAAGAACATGAGAAATTGAGTGATAAGGAACCTGACTGCAGGGGTAGTTTTGTTTGAATCTGAGAAAAGAGCATACTCTAAAATAGACCCAAATGATTTATTTATTTCAGCTATTGTATAGCGCCGACAATTTACACAGCACTGTACATTTAGTACATTCACATCAGTCCCTGCCCTAATGGAGCTTATTATCTAAGGTCCCCGGCCAATAGCCAATTCAGACAGGAGCCAATTAACCTACCAGCATGTCTTTGGAATGTGGGGAGAACCGAAGTACCCGGAGGAAACCTACACAAGCACAGGGAGAACATGTAACATCCTTGCAGGTGGTGTCCTGGATGAGATTTAAACCAAGGACTCCAGGGCTGATCGAGAGAAGGTCTTAACTCTGAGCCACTGTGGTGCCCAATCCAATCTAAAAAGAATGAAAGGTATGGCCAGCCAGCATTATCAACAAATGCCCACAGGTGCCAATATGAGCTAAAGCCCCATAACCTTCCAGTGTATCTTTGGATAGTTTTCCTGGATGAAGAGAATCCGTGTAGATGTTTTCCTGGTGAAACTGATTGATTCAAGGTCACTGATGCCGCAAGTTCAGAGATCTGACCGCCAATTTGCCTTGTTCTAGTGAAGGCCTTAGGAAGGGCAAGGCATTGCGCATGCCTCTAGCCTTGAGGCTGGAAAGGTAGACAGGATAACATGACCTCTCTGTGAACCATGGTGTGTGCCTGAAGATTATTGCCAGATGTTTTATAAGAATTCTCTTATTTATTCTGCTATGTCCACAGATTATGCAGCTGTCAGTTTATACCTTATAGTCACAATGTGATTTATTTCAGGAAGCTTGGGTACTGTTTCATACTATCCCTACCTTTTGTCAATACCATTTACTCGAATATGGTATATAGCATGACCTCAAGTGGGCCATTTCTCTAAGTTTACAGCTCTGCTATAATAATTTCCAGACATGTCACGTTATCAGGGCGGGTGCTAGACTATTTTGCGCCCTAGGCAAGATCAGCTACTTGCAGCCCCCCTCCCGCGGCACACTCCCAATCCCTCCCCCGTGCGGCTCTATTCTCCTGCCGGCTAGCCTCTGCAGGTGACAGGTGGGTGTAAGCCGGGAGCAATAGCCAGACTGCTATTGGCTATTTTAATTTGAAATAGCCAATAGCAGACTGGCTATTGAAACCCCATCCACTGAGCAGAGAAGCAGACCTGAGATAAAAAGTTGTCTCTCCGTTCCGCTCCTCTGCTCATTGGTTGGGTGCAATAGCCAGCCTGCCATTAGCTTTTGCAATTTGAAATCGACAGGGGGGCGGGAGGTTGGGCACCGGGGTGAGTGGCACCAGCCCTGCATGTTATACATCAGCATTATATTTTTCAAAAAAGCTCTACCTAATACTTAAGCTCCAGTCAGTAATTTTGCCTAAGCTGAGATGATGTCATGCTTGGTAACACAAATTGCTAATCAGCCAATTACATGGCAGCAATTCAATGCATTTAGGCATCTAGACGTGGTGAAGACGACTTACTGAAGTTCAAACCGAGCTTCAAAATGGGGAAGAAAAGGGGAGTTGCTTTGAACGTGGCATGGTTGTTGGTGCCAGACGGGCTAGTCTGAGTATTTCAAAACCTGCTGATCTACTAGGATTTTCACGCACAACCATCTCCCGGGTTTACAGAGAAAGGTCCAAAAAAGAGAAAATATCCGGTGAGCTGCAATTGTGTGGACCAAAATGTCTTGTTGATGTCAGAGGAGAATGGGCAGACTGGTTCGAGATGATGAAAAGGCAACAGTAACTCAAATAACCTCTCATTATATCCGAGTTATGCAGAATAGCATCTCTGAATGCACAACACGCCAAACCTTGAATCAGATGGGCTACAGCAGCAGAAGACCACACAAATGCCACTCCTGTCAGCTAAGAACAGGAAACGCAGGCTACAATTCGCACAGGCTCACCAAAATTGGACAATAGAAGCTTGTAAAAACGTTGCCTGGTCTGGTGAGTCTCTATTTCAGCTGTGACATTCAGATATTAGAGTCGGAATTTGGCATAAACAACATGAAAGCTGGAAAAGGGGGTCAACCCGGTACTAGCAAGGTTTACCTAATACAGTAGCCGATGAGTGTATATCACTATGTAAGGGTTTACTTAAAGCCCATCTCCAGGCAATCCAAAAACTTCGCTTGCAGTGCTAGTTTAGGCTTAGGGGACCAAAGTAAACCGTTTTACTTACCCGATCCTTGCTCCACTAGCGGTCATCACTGACTTCTCTACCTTACGCTCCAGCTGGTGTTCTGTCCCTCTGCATCCTATTGTCTAAGGCAGGTCTGTGGCTTGTGCATTAGATGCAATGATGTCAGTGGTCCTCAGACCGCCGAAAGCGACGGGGAGAATAGTCCTTGGGGAACAGTCTAGTAGCCCAGTGGGAGCAGGGATCAGGTAACTAAAACCACTTTTTTCTGTCCCCCTCAACTATTAATAAAAATGTCTCTTACTTGTGTATCACTCGGCTGTAGATCCTCCAATCATCTCTGAATTGGTGCTGACACTGTCCTTCCTTATGGAGGGGGGCTACTTTTGTTCCCCATGGTGGTCCCTGTGTGTGTTGTAAAGTGGCCACCGTTCCAAGCTTGCTCCCGTGATGGACTACAACCTCATGTTTAGTTTACTAATTTGTATTGAAATTGTAGTCCATCACAGGAGTGAGCTTGGAGCGTCAGCACCAATTCAGAGATGATTTGAGAATCTACAGCCGAGTGATACACAAATAAGATACATTTTTGTTAATAGTTAAGGTACTGGAATGTATTTTTAAGATACAACTCCTGAGTTTAGTGTCTGTGAAATCAATAAGGCCAGTTGGTGCTATCTGCTAAGATTATTATTCCATCCTGTGTGTGTGTGTGTACTCTCCGATTTTCATTAAAAGCATGTCTGCCCCATACATGAAGAACACACCATGGAGTAATAATGGAGTAGTGGTCTTATGTTCCTCTCTAAAATGACAATGAACATCCCAGTCGACAAAGTGGACCTAATGTTTCGCTGCATCAACCAAAAGCGGATCACAGAGTCAGTGAAATGATGCATATTAGTATGAAGACCACTCAAATGTTAGATCTGTGGTGTGAAACACACAGAACAAAAATACTGTACATTGCCCAGCAGAGTATTTCTTTACATTTTTGCCCAAGCACTTAGTCCTCATGTTTCCAAACCGCTCCAACTCTCTCAGCTCGACTTCCCCGAACTTCCTATGCAGTACAAGAACACAAGGGACAGAGCAGTCTTCAGCAGCTGTCATCTACTAGCTTGGAGAAGGGATGAGCGGGGTACAGGGGAGTGACTTGCCGTGCCTGTGTGTTTTATGGGGACACTCGCAGCTTACTAGCACACACAAGGAGGCTCCATTGGACCCTGAACGGAGATGGAGCAGCCCTAGAACAGGATATCAGGGCCATTGCTCAAGGGACCAGCTGATTCTGCAGAAAGCTAATACTTTTAAACATTAAGAAGCAGTGTCCATTGTAACTCAGCATTTTCTGAAATAGCTTAAAGTGACATTAAACCCTCACATTTTTTAACATAAAACAATACTGTAATGTGTGCCTTACTGTAATCCATGGTTGTTTCCCTTCTCTTTGCTGCTCTTCCTTTTAAATCTGTATCTCTTCTCATGCTGGGCAGAACTTCTGTTTTGCAGCAGACTGCCTTGTCTCTGAAATGGATACATGGCGTCTGTGTATAGGTTCACAACCTGAGCCAGCACTACAGGAAGAGGCACTCAGCTGCAAAGGGAAGTTCTCCCCAAGCATGAGAAGACATGAGGATTTAAAAGGAAGAGCAGCAAAGAGAAGGGAAACTACCTTGGATTACAGTAAGGCACACATTACAGTATTGGTTTATGTTAAAAAATCTGAGGGTTTAATGTCACTTTAAAGACCTTTTGACTTCAATATCACTTTATTGTAGATGTAACCGCAGTACCCTCGCAAGACCATAACCGAGTGAGAACGCCTAACAATCCTGATGGTCGAAGACCTTGTTGGCTGTGAGGCCTAAGGAGAACGATGTCAAGAAAGTTTTGTTACAAGTTAGAACAGGAAAACTTTCTCAGAGCGGCTTTGGCCGGGAAGCAGGAAACATTTGCTTCCTCTTCAGGGTGATCATCTGAAGAGACCTTTCTGGTGTTATCGTCACGGCACAGTGGGGTGAATACATAGGTCACTCGGGACATCAACACATTGAGACAGAATTTATTTCTGGATGCATGGGAAGACTCGCAACTTTATTTAAACCTCAACAAATCTGTACAGAAGGACTTTCAGGAGAAGTAATTCTTCCTCGGAAAGCTTCCTTTAATATTTATTTGAGAGGGAAGAAATTCCATGGAAACCTCAGGAAGGATGACATGATGCTTGCATGTGCACTCTTCCATGCATTTAAGAAGATTATCTGCATAATTTTGCAAAGCCATCATTTCTGTGCTAGTGCATACCAACGACTCCTACTAACCAAAGTGTCCATGATGTCTGCATACTCTACACATAAATGCCAGTTTCTCTAGCCCTGTCACCAGCCTGTCAATTCAAACTGAACCTTGAGGGTCTATTCACAGCATGGCATCCCTTTCAGTCCTGGTGACAGTGGTCTCGAGAACAAATGGAGTTAATCTCCCCAGTGAAGTCCCATACAGTAAGGGCTCTGAACCCCTCTTCACTCTATCCAAAACTAAGGCTGGATTCACATTTCCACGTTGTGGACATCACATGTAACCTGCATTGCAGAGCCTTCCTATTTGAATGGCACCTCAATGCATTTAACCAACACGCTTGCATTGTAGCACGCCACAACGCACAGTAGTGCATTACTTTAAAAGAAAAAAAGGGGGGGCCATAACTTCCAATTGTCCCTCATTTGTAACCAAATCCCTCTATCCCTCTTTCCTCAGTCGTCCATCTTTTTTGGTCTGCTGTACAGATATCTCTATCTTTTAGCAAAAGTGTTATTCAGCACTAAAAACATTTATCTGATCTCTTTATTATCTCTGGATCGCATGTATGAATTGCTGGTCGGTGCTTACCCAACGTGACCCCATCTTTTATATTTTACCAAAAAAATTGGGTAATGTATTATAATGTAAAAAAACAAACATTTTTTCAAAATTTTCGATAATTTCCCCCTAATATAGTAAAAAAAAACCCAGTGGGGATTAAATACCTCCAAAAGAAAGCTCTATCTGTCCCCAAAAAATGGTATAAAATTCATTTCAGCACAGCGTTCGATAACTGAATAAATGTCAGTCAAAGTACCGCAGCGCTGAATACTGAAACATGGCCTGACCAGGAAGGGGGTGTGAACATCTGGTCTTCAAGTGGTTAAAGTTAAAGTCCAGTTAAATGTGACAAACTACAACTCTGTATTTCTAAGAAAAGTTGAATCGCCTTTGCAGACAGACATTGTAAAATACTTTCTGAATCCTCATGAAATTGGGTAACGCTCAGATCGTGGGTTCATTGAGTGGACCTTTAGACTAGGGCTGGACAAATCCTAGGAGCCAGGTAGCCAATGTTTCTTAAACTATTTAACTGCTGGTGCCCAACTTTTGAGGTTTTCCTTAGTTGTCATTGGAGCTGGCTACTAGATTGGACAGACCAGCTTTTGAATTCTATGTTGGTTCTTCCACTCCTGCTTTAGACTTTTACCAAAGTTGCATTTTTTTGGGGATTGTATTACCAGTTGACTTTCTCTGTCATGTTAGAAATAGAAATATGGGAACCACCATTGTTGGCTTGCTTTTAAAGTTTTGTGCGCTGGGTTTTGTCAACCTCTTTCTGGAATCACTACCTGTTAGCAGGGGTGGAAAATTAATATGGAATTCAGGAGCCGGTCTGTTCAATCCAGGAGCCTCCAGGTTTTTTATGAGCCAGCTCCATTGACAACAACTAGGGAAAACCCTTAAACGTCAGTCAGGAGTTCAGCTAAGAAAGCAGAGTCTTTAATTAGCGTTATTTGTATTATTCTATTTTTATCCCCTTCACGACCCATGGGGGGATAATTCCATAATGGGTCCTTTAAGGGGTTAAACCAGGGGTCTCAAACTCAATTCCCTCGAGGGCCACTTGACACGTTTTTTTTTTCTCCCATGGGGGCCGTTCTCCAAATGTCATACTTTAAAATAAAATTTAACTATATGGGATATGGTACTACGGACCCTAATACACACACAATAAGGCCCCATTCATATCTGTAGGTTTAGGTGCGATTAGGGATTCCTGCGTTGGCAGGAATCCCTAATCTGGCGTTTACAAGCGGCTGCTGTCGCCCATTCAAGTTAATGATCAGGTGACAGCAGTTGCACGTAAACTCCGGCACACCGCATGTAATGATATGTGATATTACATTTGGTTAGAAAACACTCTCCCTGAATACACAATCATTGCATATATATATATACAGTGGGGCAAAAAAGTATTTAGTCAGCCACACCTAGTGGCGATTGGTAAGGTCTGCTTACTAATCAATCGGCCAGCGTTCAGCGAAGACGCCGGCCGAAAGGATCCGAGTCCCGCCAGAGAAGCAGCTATGCCGTCATTTTGCCGGGCTCCACTGCCCCTCCTGCGGGCCCACGACCGGCGGGAAGCTGGGGAGGAGAGCGGCGAACTTCTGTTCACCGCTCTCTTCCCCTCTCTATGGACCAGGACCAGGAGCGATGAGGATTAGATCAGGAGCCAAGCAGTGACTGGAAGTGAAGCCCAGCAAAAAGCTATTAAAGTGCGATCTGCACTTCAATAGCTTAGTTAAAGTGGAAAGGTGACAATAGGGGTCTTTTGGACCCCCAGTATCACCTTAAAGAGGATCTGTCACTGCCAATATGCTATCACATGGGGGGCTTGTTAGCCCCCCTATATGATAGCAATTAAAGTAAAGTAACAAAAAAAAGTTTAAAAAATATTAAATAAAATTTAACTATATGGGATATGGTACTACGGACCCCGATACACACACAATAAGGCCCCATTCATATCTGTAGGTTTAGGTGCGATTAGGGATTCCTGCGTCAGCAGAAATCCCTAATCTGGCGTTACAAGCAGCCAAGCAAAAAACAAAAAAGGCCTTGGTCCTTAAGGGGTTATATACCCTCTCTTCAATAGTTTCCGTTTGTTTTATTGTGTGAGGGGTTTATGTGAAATCTGTAATAGGAGAGGGAATTATGTGTAGCTGGGGAACATGAAATGTCACGTCAGGGTGTTCTGTTACAATATTCTTGTTGCTACCTTTATTTGATTGTTTAGGAGCTTTACTTGTAATCCGAGTTCTGCATTTTCTTGGAAATGAAATGTGTTGCTTTCCATGTTTTCATCAAGCTCTACCTGTTCAGGCAAAACCTGCTCTTAGTTATTTCACAATAATGTTCTTTCTTTGCTGTGTATGTCTAACTTGAGACTGGATGTATTCAGAGATGACCTCTGTTTAAAGCTGAACTCCAGGCAAACTGCTAAATAGTACAAATAGAACACATATATGAGAGCTGTTTTACCTGCCAAAGGATTTGTATTTCTGGCCATCCAGCCCTAAGTGTTACACAGCTCTGCCACACAGCATAGCCCTGTCTGGCAGGGAAGGAGACCTGGTTGTTCTCGGCCACAGTTACATTTACAGATCTTGCCCAGCCTGCAATTTGTCTGCTCCTCAACATGTGACTGGACAATGAACAGAGAAGCAGCAGACTGATGAGCACATTTTCTGTCACTCTGCTCTCTCCACCTCTGATCTGTCCCGCCCTTCTCTTAAAATTACACTAAACTCATGCGTTAAATCTTAAAAATGCTTTAATAATTCAAGTACCTTTAAAGGGTTTCTAAGCCCTCTTGTTTTTTTGCATATATCTACTGCTAGCAAGCAGTAAATATATGCAAAAAGTTTTTTTGTTTTTTTTTAAACGCTTTAACAGCAGTTTAAACTTACCCCGTCTTTGCCGCACGCTCCCTTCCGAGAATCCGAAACTGCTCAGGCAGCCGCAAAGCATCTTAGGGCGGGCGCATGCGCAGTTCGGATTTTCGGCCGGGAGACGAGGAGAGACGCAAGGTAAGTCTATGGACGCATACACACGCAAGCAGACACCGTGGGACAGGAAGTGCCAGCAAGGACAGAGAAGTCAGCGCTGGATCGGAGACCCGCCGCAGCGCTGGAGAGAAGGCTGAAAAGGACAGGAAAGAAGAGGAAGATCGTATTAAGAGACATTACTTAACCTCCTTGGCGCTATTCGCGAGTGTAGCTCGGGGTTACTTCTCCATACCCTGAGCTACACTTGGGAATATCACATTGTATTTACTTACCTTGTCCCTCGAGCCGTGCGGTGTCCTCTTGCCGGCGCCGGCATCTCTCTTCCGAGTTCCGTCCCTTGCGAGCGTACGCGTCGCACGGGGGCGGAACCAGCGGGAGATTAGAAAAAAAAAAAACAACTGAATAAATGAAAAAATAAAATAGCGAAAAAAAATTGCGCCGAAAAATAACGAAACTGAAAAGAATCATACCACCAGGGAGGTTAAGGTAAGACATTAACATTTGGGTGAGGGAAAAAAAATTGACTTTAATGTCACTTTAACTATTAGCAAAAATGCATCTTATTTGTGTATCACTCGGCTGTAGATCCTCAAATCATCTCTGAATTGGTGCTGACACTGTCCTTCCTTCTGGAGGGGGGCTACTTTTGTTCCCCATGGTACCTGTGTGTGTTGTAAAGTAGTCACCGCTCCAAGCTCACTCCCGGGATGGACTACAATCTCAATACAAATAAGTAAACTAAACATGAGATTATAGTCCATCACCGGATTGAGCTTGGAGCAGTGGCTACTTTACAACACACACAGGAACCATGAGCAACAAAAGTAGCCCCCCTCCAGAAGGAAGGACAGTGTCAGCACCAATTCAGAGATGGTTTGAGGATATACAGCCGAGTGATACACAAATAAGACATTTAATAATAATAATACATGTTCGCTAATAGTTTAAGGCATTTTTCAGATTTAACTTTAGTGTCACTTTAAACTGCATACCGTAGACAGCCTGCTTTAATAAAATTCTCCTTCTTCTGTCTCCCTTAGTACAGTGTTTTCCCGATGTTTGTACCTCTAACATTCATGTATAATTCAGCAGAATGGAGATAGAATGTAGTTGGGCAATATAAGTAAGCAGTAGCAGTTGAAAGGTATTTTCTCAGACCTCATGACTGTATTATAATTGTCAACCTATGTTCTTAAAAGTAGACTTGTCTTGAGAGAAATACATGTAGTGTCATTGTAAACCTCTTGCTGAAAATCTGCCTGTTGCATACTTACCAACATTATTGTGCTGGATCCTGGAACGCTGTTACCTCTGCCCACAGTCCGCATTCTGTCAGCCCATTTTCTGCGTGTGTGCGCACAAATCATGCCCACTTTTCGGTTGGCCAGACCTTGCCTCTAAATATACAGTAGCCATCATGCAACTTACTGGATTGGTCCCACCCAGACAGACCACCATCCCTATAAATATGCAGGTATTGGCCATTCACTACTCTGATCCCCACCGTTAATGCCTTTTTGAGTTACTGTGCATTTGCAATAACTCAAATAAGGTTAATGCTGTAATCTCTGGACACAGCACTGGCGGGATAGAGGGTCAGGATGCTGGATTGAAAACACGAAGCGCACAGCTCACCCCTATCGTGCGTCCCCGCAATCCACATTCGGTGCACGGATGACTCTCTTCCGGAGTAATAGGCCCAGAAACTGCACACGATAATCTTCCAAAGAAATACAAAATGTATTCCACATGCATGTGTACAAAGCACAACCACAGTTGTTGTTCAGGATACTCGACTGTCCCGGCAAATCTGGGAAAATTGGTATCTGGGCTGTTTTGCCGAGCTACAGTTTTCAGCAATTTGAGTCACTGATCCAGAACAAGCATGCGGATCAGTAAAGTGGAAATTTAGAAGCCCTTATCTGCATACTTATTCTAGGGCATTGGTGTCACCAGTGGTTGCTGTGATTTAGAGAGGTAGCACTGCACTGCTGGCATTGCCATAAAGGGGATCGGCTGAGGGTAAGCAGGGAGAAGTTCATACTCAACCAGGTAATGCATTGCATTTTCATGCAGACATGACTTATACAGCTTCCAAATCAGAATCCCTATACAATTGCATGATGTGTGAACTCTTGATATAAGACTATACTGGCAGTTTTGTCTGAGTTCACTTCAGGTTCCTGTTTGTCAGGAGCAAGTCGTCTGTGTGTGTGTGTGTGTGTGTGTGTGTGTGTGTGTGTGTGTGTGTGACAGCCTGGCGCCTCTAGCTGTACACATTCGATTCCCGGTGAATTCGGCGTGTTTATTAATTGGACTGACTACTTCTTCCTTCCTCTGTTAGATAAAAGGAAGACGCTTCGCATGAGAAGGATGATGTGCTTTTTCCTAGCCTTTCCTTCTGTGTTGTTTCAGAAGCCAGATTGAGTCATCTGTACCCTAACAGCCATCTCCTCCTCCTCCTTACCTTTTGCATTGTCAGTTACTGTATAACTGAACAGCCTTTTTTAACGTTTGAAGTAAAGTTGTTGCATATTCTTATCAATCAGTAAATGAGCTTTAAAACAAGCACTCATTGACCACTGTAGTGGTAATTGCTGGGAAGGGGGAGCAGGGTGAGCTTAGCTGTTGTTAATTGCTGGGAAGGGGGAGCAGGGTGAGCTTAGCTGTTGGTAATTGCTGGGAAGGGGGAGCAGGGTGAGCTTAGCTGTTGAGAGAGAAACTAATTGAGCGCTTCTGCTTTGGAATTTGAGGATTAATTTGCTCCACAGTGCCTGCAGCTGCCGAGGGGAATGAGACCTGGTTTTAAAGCTCACTTTGTTTTTGTTAAGAAAAGCCATTGAAGTGTGCTCGCTGGAAAGATGGATAGCAGTAAGCAGTCAGGGAATCATCTCCCTAGTAACAAAGTAGAAATAAGTCAGGGAGGTCCACCGTAAGAGGATGTGCTAGCTAATACTAATAATATTGGACGCCTCATAATATATGCTCATAGGCAGAACATTAAAGGGTTTATAAACCCTCCGTTTTTTTTGCATATATCCGCTGCTAGCAAGCAGTAGATATATGCAAAATGTAAAAAAAAAGCGGTTTAAACTTACCCGCCTTTGCCGCGCGCTCCCATCTGAAAATTCGAAACTGCTCGGGTGGCTGCAAAGCATCTTGGGGCGGGCGCATGCGCAGTTCGGATTTTCGGCCGGGAGACGAGGAGAGACGCAAGGTAAGTCTATGGACGCGTGCACCCGCTTGCAGACACCATGGGACAGGAAGTGCCAGAAAGGACAGAGGAGTCAGCGCTGGATCGGAGACCCGCAGCAGCGCTGGAGAGACAGATGAAAAGGACAGGAAAGAAGAGGAAGATCGGATAAAGACACATAATTTAGGGTAAGTGCTTACACGTACATTGGGGGGAGGGAATTTTTTTTTGACTTTTTCTCACTTTAAGTTATGTCTAAAAGAGCTGATAAATTCACTTTAAAGGCCCACTATGGAAAACACACAAATACTTCACTTAGCTGACTTGTGTATTCAAAAGATCTTAAACTATTGTCTAGGGACCACCAATATATCAGGAGCGGATGCTAAATGCTTCCTGTAAGCTATCTCAACATTCTGAAGGCATAGCTTTCATTGAGTTAAAGTGGATGGTAGGCAGATGGAGTTCAACCTTTGTTGCCGGACTTTCCCTTTGGTACGGCCGAGATTATATTTAACTAGCTATAGTGCTAGGGGGAACCCTAAATGAGAAAGGCAAATAGTGCAGAGAGGTTTAAAAGAGGGAACGGAGGGAATAAATGACAATATGTACAGTATGTGAGTAGAAGAAGGAGCTGAGCGATCCCCCAGCATCTATAGCCACAGATTACTCATCTAATCCAGTCCACCATGGTGTCAACACTAGAACAACATTCTGTCACTTTTGGCCATAGTGTCCTTAAAGACCAACCCCTGGTCCTCCTTTTTCTTGCCTTCTTCGCACTCTCCTGTTGCTCTGGGAGGTCCTTGTTGGATCTTACAAAGGGTTATTGAAATTGTGGTATGCCTCACATGATAGTGTTGCAGCCAGACAATTGGCCACTAAGCCATATGCCCCTGTATACATAAAAGAGCTGGGTATTTTGTGGCGCATCCAATGACATTGTGGAGCACAGGGAAGGACATATAAATCTGGAATATGCGCGTTTGCCGCGCATTTTGGGTGCAGCGCGTTTTTTGCCTGCTTTTCAGTCCACGTAACGAGCGGCAAACGCGCGTTTCAGAAATCCCGATAACGAGGGCAAATGGAGACGCGCTGAAATACGCCCGAAAGAAGCTCCGGTAGTATTTCACGCGTTTTTCAGCGCTTCGATCAGCGCTTAAGAACGCCCAGGTGGGAACCATGCCCATAACAAATAATGGGATTTCACTGTTTGAGCGTTTTACAGGGATTCGATCAGCGCTGTAAAACGCCCAGGTGTGAACCCAGCCTAAAGAGTCCCTATCACTCTGCCCTGAAAGGCCACATTAGGTTGCACATTAGGTTGTTGAATTGTAGGGCGAAAACAGAGCTTCTGATCTAAACACGCACAAACATAGTAAAAACATATAAAGTACATGCAGCCAGAGCCCCCGGGCTATAGTGCAAGAGTGCTCTCCATTTCACCCCCTTGTCTTTATAATTTGCACATGTAAAGAGATTTTTTTTTTTGTTATTTTGTAATTCAAAACCAAAAAAGATATGTGCATCCTGTTACATAAAAAAAGATTTTTGCATAACCTGTAAAATAAGATATATAAATAATGCTACTTCCTCACTGAGTCTAGATATTCATCTCCTTTATCCGTTCTCTTGACAGGCATTCTGATAAGCTCCTTATTTGTAGAAGTTCCTACCGTAAACCATAATTTCTCAACCAGTGCTGCGTGAACCCCAAGGGTTACTTCTGCCTGTAAAAAGTACATTTAGAATGGCAAAAATAATGTTTTAACAAGCAGTGCTTTTATCTATAACATTGATTTGAGTTTTTAATGACATTAATATTATTATTATTATTACTACAGGTATTTACAGGTGAAACTCGAATAATTAGAATATCGTGCAAAAGTAATTGCAGTTCCCAAACCAAGTACTGAGTACATATGCATGCTTGTACTTTTCAGAGGTCCGATATTGTTCTATGTACAATCCTTGTTTTATTGATTGCATATAATATTCTACTTTTTTGAGATTGTGGATTTGGGGTTCTTGGGGTTTTCATGAGCTGTAAGCCATAATCATCACAATTATGACAAATCACGGCTTGAACTATCTTGCTTTGCATGTAATGAGTCTATCTCATATATTAGTTTCACCTTTTAAGTTGCATTAGTGAAATAAATGAACTTTGCACGATATTCTAATTATTCGAGTTTCACCTGTATGTACCGCCAACAATTTACGCAGCACTTTACATACTGCACATTCACATCAGCCCCTGCCCTCAAGGAGCTTACAATTTAAGGTCCCTATCTCACATACACAATTAAGACAGCAGCCTACTAACCTTCCAGAGTACACACAGGAAACCCATGAAAGCACAGGGGGAACAATGCAATCTCCTTGCAGATAGGCAGAAGTGCTAACCACTACCCCTTTGTGTTGCCACTTAAAGGACAACTTCACTTACCTTCAGCTCTGCTCCCAAAATTTTCACTGTGTGTTCCCCACCCTATGCCGCAGAGCCTTTGCAAAATAATAGTCCTGGCAGAGGGCATCTTCTACTCCACTTTCGTTCTGCTCGCTCCATTTATTCCTGTGTCTTGAACTGTACTGCTCTGGGAGTGTGGCCTCCATGAGTACAGACCCAAATATAGGAATGAATAGGCTAGGATCTGGATGTGGGTGGGACTTTTTTGTGCAAAGGCTTTTGGGTGCCAGTCAGGACTACAAAGTGAAAATATTTTTGTAGGTGGCTTCCACTGACGGGGGTGGGGGAAAAAATTTAAAGGACAGCTTGACTAGTAATGTTGACCTTTAGAACTACCATTCACGCCGTGTGTTGGGTTACATTACTCAACGAAGACCTAAAGCAATGATAAGCTGAAATCCATTCACGCCATGTGTTGGTTGCGTTGCTCAACAAAGGGCCAAGGCAATGATGAGCTGAAATCCATTGCTTCATATAGGCCCAGTTTACAACAACGCTCTGCATTAGTGTGCGCTGAGTGTCACTTGAAAGATGTTGCATTTTCTGCATATCAGCACATCACCGCATTCAACCAACACGTCAACACAAGCCAACTCATATGCGTTAAGTGCACATCAATGCATACTAAAGGCAGCTCAATTGGTGCGAATCCAGATTAAGAAAACAATTGTGAACAGCTAATGAGTACACATATTTATGCACCTATGCCAAGGTTTATGTGTGGCAGGGAAATGCGGGCACATTTTTAGAAGGAATGGCATTGCATTTTTCTAGATTTTGCTGGGTCTAGTCGGTCACATTCCTTGTGTTTTTTTTCTTCTTGCATTGCTGTCAGTGAGTACATTATAAACGCTCGGCAAGCACATGACATGCCTTTGAGCTGTTTTTACCACCACGGCCAAGTAAAACCAACATTATTTATAAATTGCGATTTGCTCTGCTGAAACACCATGTTAAACATGATCCAAATTTTCCTGTAAGCTATTTTGAAAGCATGAATTCCCAGGTTTTACTTGCTTGTGACATTTATGTACTGAAGTCTTTAAAGTACAAGTTTACTGTGGTCTTCAAAAACCCTAAATGGGTTCCCTCACCCCCTCTTATCTAGTATGCCCCTGCATAGATCTCAGGTGCAGGCAGACCTGACTCAAACCATCTCAGCTCTTCTATTTATCTCTATATAACCTGTAGTTACGCCTGCACATTGCTGCACAGGCGTCTATCCGAAAAGTGGATGTAGACCCTGCCTGACTTGGGTGGAAGGCCAAGCATTGAGAGCGGGGTTTTGGTGGTGGCCTACTAGATAGGAGGGAGGGGCTGGTGGAATCTATAAAAGGTTTCTAATATAAAAGTGCTCTTGCAATGTTAAGTGAACCTTTACTCCGTTTAAAAAAATAAAAGTCCTGACTGACAGCAGACACCAAAGGATGCTTTTATTTGGATTCTAGTATAGGTTGTCCAAGTCATTCTATGAGATTTGGTTATTTGTTATACCTTGACTTTTACTTTACAGAGTTTAAAATGGAATACAGGTTTATCTTTGCAAATGAAATGTTAACAATAACCCATTATGAAATGTCAGTACGTACTGACTGCATTCTGGTGTTGTCAGTGGACCTGTGCCAGGAGCTCATTGTATGCTGTCATAGACTGGCAGCCGGGTTCCCCATCCCTGACTGTTCAAACACCATGTGCATCCATTTGAGGAAGGTCAGATGTTGGCTTGACACAATACGTCCTGGAAATTTTTTTTTATTTTTTTTTTAGACGTACCATTTATGCTATAGTATACTATTAAATAAACCTAAGCTCAGTTAATCATTGCATGTAACAGTTCTGATCGTGATGCAGTTTTGTAAAGGCAGATGGGTCCAGGTTGAGGTTTGACAGGAAAACTTGCTGTAAACAGCAGTAAAAAATGGAAAAAGGAGGTCAGAATCTCTTTATCCTCTCTAACAGGTTTGTCTGCCTAAAGTAGGGTATACACGGTTAGAATTTTGAACAAACGTTCCTATGAAATATCCCATGGCAATGTTTGATACTGGCATCAGAAACTTGCCGATTGTCGTTCAAAATTTAGTTTAATTTTTATTTAACATTCGATTTTGGAATCTATGGAGTTTCCAAGCGAAAAACCACATTCACTGTTATAAATTCCTTTGATCAAAGAAACATTTTCCAACATGTTCCTTTTGAATTTTTTCATTCCTGTGGTCGAAAATGATAGTCAATTTCACCCCATTAACGATCAGAAAGTAGAGATGCACCGAAATTTCGTCCAACGAAACAAATCGGCCGAAAGTACTATTTTGTGGCTGAAATTGCAGTACAATGGTCATTTCTCTCCTCCCTGCTCGGCGCTGCTTTGTGTCCCCTCTGACACAAAGCAGCTTCCAGCGGGGAGGAGAGAAAATGTCAGGAGGCCGAGCAGGGTAGGGAGGAGAGCGCTGTCATCATTCTGTATCACAGGAGTAAGGGCTGCCCTCCTGGGCGGCGGAGACCGCTCTAAGCTGTCCCGGGTGGCTGAGCCAGCGGTGCGGGGGAGGACAAATGCGACCGAGCTCTCCTCCCGTCCCCGCTTGCTCTGCCTCCTGTGACAGTGAGTCAGAATGAAGAACTGGTACAAGCAGTCAGTGATCAGTGTTCGATGAGTGTTTGTAAATAATTGAGGACATAGTATGTTTACTGTGTCCCCAATTATGAATGAACAGGAAGTACTCGACATCACTTCCTGATCATTCATGATTGTGGGCATGGTAAACATACTATCTCCACAAGTTATGAGTGAACAGGAACGCTCAGTATAGAGGATTCCTGTTCATTTATATCAGGGACTGCAGAAAAAGATTGAGGACTTCTCAATCTCTTTTTCTATTTTAAAAGGGAAATATCAGGGGTCTGTTTAGACCCCCAATATTTCCCCTAAGCCCCTAACAGTAAAGTTAAAAAAATATGAAATAAATAAATAAAATATTTAGAAAAATGTAAGAAGGTTAGGCAAAAAATGCATTTCCGGTTTCGGCCTCACAATTTTCTTTTTGGGTTCGATTTTGGTTTCAAAATTTGGATTTTGATTTCAAAATTTCATTTCAGTACTTCTATCAGAAAGTCAAACAAACGTTCCAAATAAATTTTCGTTTGTTGGATATTCTAACCCGTGTATACCTTACTTTAGAAAACTGGAATTAGGTTAGTGGCACGCAGGACTCCTTGTGGAGTTTGTCAATAAATGATCGCTATAGTGTAACAGCTCTCTGCTGCCGATGGGGTTTCAGTGGAGTCCCTGAGAGAATCATCTTGTATGTACTGAAAGGATGAGAGCACCAAGCCATAGGGATTGGTCCAGATATGAATTTGTATTTGTCTCACTAAACGTAGTGCCAAGAATGGACAGCCAACACGTTTCAGGGGTCACACAAATCACCATTCATCAAAGATTGGATTCATTGTGTTATAGCAATCTGCATGGTTGGTTAATTCTTTATAAGCTGCAGTTTAAAGCTCACTCAGCAAAGTTGTCTGGTAGCCCAGTGACCAGGCAACAGAAGTTGTAGATTAAGATGGAAATATATATTTTTTAGTAGTATTAAAAGAGAAGTAAAGCCAAACCTTTTTTTAGCTTTACTTCTCTTTAGAGCCCGTTCACACCATCTCACTGCAGCGATGTGCGATACAGTGCCATTTATTCAGTACGTCGTGCTGTTATTATGCAGAATAGTGCACTCCATTACAAAAATAGCACATGCATATTTTTGGTGCATTAGGCAGAGTATTAAAATGAATGGGCTGGCTTCATGCAATGCATGTTAAAGGAGAATTATGAGGCGAGTGATTTTCGCTCAGCCTCATACTCTGAGCCGACCTGTGACAATGAAACTGTCACTGGTCGGCTCAGTAGATCGGGAAGTGAGCGAACACATACCGTCGCTCGCTCACTTCTCAATCTATACGCTAGTTTGTGTTCTCCCGTGATCCTTAGGAGAACTATGGGGAAAAGCCCTGACCCCATAGTTCTCCTTTAATGCACTGTGTAAACATATTCTGACTCCGATTGTTGTATTAATGGTTTATCCCTTGCTGAGACCTCTATGCCTGGCCTGTATAGGCAGATATAATCACTGCGGACAATCCTCATCAGATAGCTGAACTCCCCAAATACCTTTTCATCCACGAAGAGCTTTATTGCTTGCCGCAGGGTTACAACAGGATACAGCAGATGAATGAATAGATGGTATTTGAAGGTCGGAGATAGTAATGTTTCCAAGCATGCAATGCAGATTAACATGTGGTCATGTTACTGTTAGCCATGACACTTGTGGCTAGTACCAACAAGAAAGGGGAAATACATCACAGATGGGAGGGAACACAGAAAAACATTGTGCAATAATCCGAATGACCACAAGATGTCAGTATATGATTTAGCCGTATAATATGAATGAGCAAATGGCCTAAAGGAGAACTATCAGGTGAGTGTTTTTCACTCACCTGATAGTTCTAGCCGACCTGTGACAATGAGACTGTCACAGGGTCGGCTCAGTAGATCTGGAGGTGAGCGAACACATGCCGGTGTTCGCTCACTTCTCAATCCTGTCACGGCTCTCTGCCGTGACAGGGAAGGGGATGGATTCCCCCCTCCCGCTCCGCCAGCGCTGACTGGCGGAACGGACGGGGGAGGGGGCTGGTACAGCTGGCTCTGCCTCTAGATAGGCAGAGCCAGCTGTCACTCACGCATCTGGGCGGATCGCGACATCGATGTCGGGATCGGCTGCGGCGTTTCAGTATACTGAGCTTAGGGTGACGGGAGGACGCTAGTTTGTGTCCTCCCGTTACCCTAAGGAGAACTATGGGGAAAACCCCATACCCCATAGTTCTCCTTTAAGGAAAGTTAACTATATACATTCTCATAAAATATAGAGGAAAAGGAAGGGTTTTTGGAGGGGTGTAAATGACCATCCAAGAGAGATATGTTAAAATAAAAGTTCAAAATTTATTATATTAAATATTGATACATTCATGATTGAAGACAAACACATTAGAATAAAACAGATCCCTGCAGAGGATATGTTTATAAATACATGGCTTATATGTTACTGAAATTCATATGGTCCAACATATCAGGCAATTATTCATTATTATCCAAGTGTGGTTACATTCATGTATAACAACATATTGTCCTAGGCGTAGCTTATCTTAAATTCTCATGTCACATTTGTATGTATATTAACTATGACTATGAATTGTCATATGTTATACAACTATTGTGGCAACACATAACTTGTGTTGATGCTTGTGTACTGAGGCAGTGTGAACAGGCCCTTAAAAGAAGCTTTTGCTATCTTCCATAACTGTGAAACGGTAACCCTTGTTGTGGCGCTACCCCCAGACTGCAACGGTTATCTGCTCGTTTTGTCTAGGGAGCAAAAATGAAGAAGATCTACTCACCTGATCCTTGGTCCCGCCTGGCTGCTAGAACACTCCTCCCTAGAGAATAATGAGCAGTTAACCCCTGCAGTGTGGCTGTTAACGTTTAAAAATCCTCTTTAAAGCTCATTAAGGCCCCTTTCATATGGGTGCTTTTTTGTTTTGATCGGCAGGGGATCCATGCATGCATCCCTTGCTGATCGGAACAGATGCCACCATTGTGTTTTCCGCGTCCACCTGTTTTTTCCTCCATCTTGTGATGGTGGAAAAAACGAAAATGTTGGTCTGATCCGTCGAAGCCGAATGTAAACAGATGCACGTCCGTTTAGATATGGCTGTCCATAGACTAACATCGGGCGGGTCAGGTCCACCTGACCAAACTGAATGCTGTCAAGGTTGTCAAGAATATCTAACAGGGTTATTCACAAAGGGGTGAAGAGTTTGGAGAAGGCCAGAGAAGGGAACAATCTAGGACAGGGGTCTGCAACCTGCGGCTCCGGAGCTGCATGTGTCTCTTTCATCCCGCTGCTGCGGCTCCTTGTCCAGGGGCAGAACTACCAACGGGGCCTGAGGCTGTGGGGGGGCCCAGTGAGGTCCGCTCCTGGCCCCCCCGTGGTGGAATATGCGGCAGTGCAGGGTCCCTGGGGCCCCGCACTGCCAAAGGGCTTCTCAGCAAGGGGCGAGTCCTATGACTCACTCAAGTGTGTGTCACATGCCCCGCCCCCTGCAGTGCACACCATCTGGCTGTGATTTTGGCTGTGAGGCTTGGCAGGCTTAAACTGACATTAAACCCTCAGATTTTTTTAACATAAAACAATACTGTAATGTGTGCCTTACTGTAATCCAAGGTAGTTTCCCTTCTCTTTGCTGCTCTTCCTTTAAAATCTGTATCTCTTCTCATGCTGGGCAGAACTTCTGTTTTGCAGCAGACTGCCTTGTCTCTGGAATGGATACATGGTGTCTGTGTGTAGGTTCACAACCTGAGCCAGCACTACAGGAAGAGGCACTCAGCTGCAAAGGGAAGTTCTCCCCCAGCATGAGAAGAGATACGGATTTAAAAGGAAGAGCAGCAAAGAGAAGGGAAACAACCATGGATTACAGTAAGGCACACATTACAGTATTGTTTTATGTTAACAAATCTGAGGGTTTAATGTCACTTTAATCTTGCCCGGTTTTATGGGGTGGAATGTGTGACCACCAATAGGTCAAGCATTCCAACGTTTTCTCAGCTGTTCCAGGGCAGATCGGCATCGCAAATCGTATGTGCAGGAGAACTGATCTGCCCTGTTCGGTCCTGAAATGTCACTTCTATCCGATTTTGTGAGTGGGGTGGAATGTGAGATCGCACTCAGTCGGATAGAAGTGACATTTCAGGACTGAACAGCTGTTTCGGGGCAGATTAGTTCTCCTGCACATATGATTTGCGATGCCGATCTGCCCTGGAACAGCTGAGAAAGCGTTGGAATGCTTGACCTATTGGCGGTCACACATTCCACTGCCGAAAAAGTGGGCGGGATTACATTGAAATGTGTGACTACGTCACCGGTCACACATTGTAATGTAGTCCCAAACTTTGATAGAACACCGCCATCAGGGGGGAGGGGGTACGGCCGGTACCCATGTGAGGGGTCTGGGCAGCCTGGGGGGCCTCTTACATGAGTATCAGCTGTACCAGGGGTGGAATGGCAGAGGTGACGGGGGTGGGGGAGGCCGGGCCACAGCAGCAGCAGGTAAGAGGAGTTGGAAGGAGGTACAGGGAAACAAGAGACCCCGGTGACCAGCCCACCTGAGGCCCTGCGGAGCCTATCATGGAGAGTCTCAGATGGGCTGTGCAGGATCTATGGTGCGCTCTGCAGGGTCGCTCTCAGGTCCAGAGTCCAGTGCGTTACTAAGCCCAGGGTCCAGTGCGTTACTAAGCCCAGGGTCCAGTGCGTTACTAAGCCCAGGGTCCAGTGCGTTACTAAGCCCAGACTCCTTGCCTTAGATACTGATAAATTGCTTCTTTTCACTATATTATACAAATGAGGTCCAGAGCAACCTTTGCTCCACCTGTGTGGAAACATACTCCTCGGTGTATGCTACACGTGGCCAGGATCAGGAACTAGTATAGACAAAATTGGCAGTCCACTGGAGCATGTGATAATGGGCCGGAGGCATTGGAAGCTCGGGTGTATAGAGATTGTCACTGTGTCTTCCACCTGCTGAAGGCTTCTTATAGCTGATATTTCATATCTGAGGGGACTGACACTTTCATGTGGTTGTGGGTAAACGTTTTACGTTGAAGACTCCCAAGCACCCAAAAACGTGACCGAATCATTCTTGGCTTGGTTGTTTATTGTGCTAACATTTATATTCCGCAGGCATTGTACAGAAATGAATTCCCTCATTTTCAGTTGTTTGCTGAATATGTTTACATATACATTTATATTGACATCTTACACTAACCATGTGAATCAGCCTTGTGTGATTATTGATGTTTTGCCCTTTTACTTGTATGTGTACTTTGTTTAAATCTGATTCATTTTAATATTCTTTGTTTCCTGTATGCAGTTAAAGCAGAGGACACCAGAGGAGGTCCCAGATTTAAAAGACCTTGTCCAAGAGAAGTACTCTGCCCTGCAGAGCAAAAACACTGACGAAGAACTGAGGCGGAATGATAAATTCATCCAGTTCAAAGAACAGCTCAAAGATCTGAGGAAGCAAAGTAAGGAACTTTTCATTGTGTTGCTTATTTTATATCGCCTGTCGTTGCAGCCATTTAAATGCATTGTAATAAAGGTGTTTGCCACTGTATTCTAACTGTAAACCTTCAGATTTGACATCCGGTGGATCTTCTAACACTATGCCCGTTCTTTGGTGCTTCTCGCTTTTATTTACATTGCGTTAGACGCCATTCACACGGAGCGATTTGTAGGGAAATTTCCGCTCAAAAATCGGTCAATGTCGCTCGTCCAATGTATTTCAATGGAGCTGTTCACATCTCACAGCTCAATGTTGCTTGTCGCTCGAACATGACCTATTTTTCCACTGGATTTTGTGCGATTTGGCCCCAATAGGCTTTGATAGACTGCCAAATGAAGCGCTACGTAGTGCGACTAAATGTGCATTTGTCGCACGGTTTTCAATGCATAGAGATGTCTACGGGACCCAAATCGCGCGACATCCGGCAGGAAATCGCTCCTGTACCTTTTTATGCGACAAGCGATTTCTACCGCGCGGCAAATCGCAAAGGTGTGAACAGCTTCCAAAGACTTGAATGCAAATCTCTGTTTTGTGCAATATCGTGCTGATTTAGCCTAGGTGTGAGCCTAGCCTAAGGCCCGGTGCACACCTGGGCGACACCCCACCGCGCGGCAATCGAATGCGGATTGCCGTCGCTATTCTGCCCATGCTTCTAAACATGATCGCGGCTAAAACTTGTACCTTTTTTCTGCGATACATGACCTGCGTGTTCAGAAGCACGGGCGGAATCACAGGGCGGTAAACCACGCGATCCACCCGGCACGACTTGGGTGGATTTAGAAAATAATGGCACCCACAGCGCGATCGGTGCACACCTGGGCGACTCCTGAGCGCGGAATCGTGCATGATTGCCGCGTGGTTCGGTGTCACCTAGGTGTGCACCGGCCCTCAATGTAGGTCAACTCAAATCAGGATAATTTCTATCTCATCACAAGGTATTAGACTACTAAAACAATTGTTTTTATCACATGCTTTCATTTCTTATGTGCTGGTGAACATGGCAACCACAGCAGGTACCTCTATGTTCCTGCACGCCAGGTCATCTCTCTTTAGTGGCATGAGTGCCTAGCATTTTGAGCATCAAATACTTATTTTATCCAGTTCCCTTAGCCTCAATATTTTCCATTCTTTGGAATATCGCCATGAACTTTTAGATGCAAACAAGATTTTGGATGGTTGATGCCTGGCTCCCTGAGTTTGGCCCATCTAAAGTGAAAGTGGATACAGATCAAAATCATTTTCATCACTCAACCCAATATTTTTTTTTTTTCAGGAAATATGTACTGAGCAGCAAAGGTCACCAGACTGGTTCCTCAAAGACCACTAGAAAACTCCTGGAGATCCTGGGTGTCTCCTGGTTCCCTTGCATCACTCACTGGTCCTCTGCATGGCTTAATGTTTCTACCCTCTAAAACTCACATCACTACAGGAGAGAGAGTGGGAATGTGAGGTCAGACGGAAGAGCCAGTAAAATCTGCAGGGGACCATGGGGATCCTAGTGGAGTTATAATGATCAGAGTAGTTTTTCAGCAGCATGTAATTAAGCTTAAATTAAGCCTCTACTGACCTTTTTAGCTGGATGTACTGTGGAGAAATTCAGCCTCAAAGTTCACAAGAGAAGTAGTGAAGTTGTATATGACTGTTCTCAGCAGCTCAACTCTCCTTCCTTTCCCAATGACAAAACTCCTTCTCTGGGTTTACACGGGTGATTGGTAGTCTGGAAGGCTGCTAAATCACTGGTGGCATGGAGGAGCAGAGTGATCTGAGCTGCTGAGCATGTGCTGGAAGGCGGGTGCAGGGGCAGCTGGGATGCTCAGTCACTACAGGTAGGGCGAAGCAGGCGACGGCTTGAGTTGCTGAGACACTGCTTGGGGTTGCAAGGTAACATAAACTTGATTAGTCAAGGATTTCAGTGCTTCTCCAGGAAACTTTGAAGATGAATTGCTCTACAGTGCCTGCAGCTTCAGAGGATACAAAACTTTCAAAGCTCATTTACTGCTTGTTATGCATATATTAATAAATGGAAGTCCAAAGCCTTTACATTGAGAACCGCTGGTGAAACAGGAAAGGACAAATAAAGCTGAACTGTTTTATTTTTTTTTGCAGCAGATAATGATAGACAAGTTGTATGAATATATGTAATGTGTGAACTGTGATGGGTTTGTATCTTTTTCTAGCTAAGCTTCAAACTGTGACTTTTGCTCCTATAACCCCTTTAATGAGCTATATCTCTGCTTTCGTGTGCAGAATCACTTGTATGAGAGTTACAGTTTACTAGTTGTTGCAACACCATTTTAGACCTTTGATTTCTGTACGCTGTCATGATGTATCGCTGGAAAATGTCTGGCTTGCCAGCATTGTTTTTTTCACCGGATCACACTGAAGAAAGCATGACCAATTTTCATGCCGTCTAATTATATACATTACAGTGCATTAGCTGGATGAGACTCACTCTGCGGACTCTGCATCTAACTGAAGTGAAAGCTTTGTGTGCCAAGAAAAAGGGAAACTATAGTGGGTTTTGGTCAGTTTTATTTTTTTAATATTTGAAACTTTTTTAATTTTATAAAGTGTCTACGCAGCGTTTAGAATTTCCTAAGCTTCTCAATAGTGGTGCACCGAAATGAAAATGTGATAACCGAAACAAAACTGAAATTTAAAAAAATGTAAGGCCGAAATAGAAAATAGTTTTTATTTTAACTTTTTCAAATTTTTCAAATATTTAATATTTATTTTTTATAAACGTTTTAATTTTTTAATTTTTATTTTTTATTAAATATTTTTATTTTACTTTTAGGGGCTTCGGGGAAATATTAGAGGTTTAAACAGACCCCTGATATTTCCCTTTTTAAAATAGAAAAAAAGATTGAGGACACAGAGTCTTCAATCTCTTTTTCTGTATCCCCTGTTATAAATGAACAGGAATTCTCTATACTGAGTGTTCCTGTTCATTCATAACATGAGGACAGAGTATGTTTACTATACAATCATGAATGAGCAGGAGGTGATGTAGATCATTTCCCATTCATTCATAATTGAGGATATCGTAACCATACTATGTCCTCAATTATGTACAAACAGTCAGCGATCACTGATAACAGACTGCTTATACCCGCTCTCCATCCTGACATGGTCACAGCAGGCTGAGCGAGTGGAGCTCAGCCTCATGTGACGGCGCTGGCTGTCTCTGCCCACATACCGCTCTGCAGATCTGTGACAGGAGGCTGAGCGGTGCGGGGAGGAGAGACGCCGGCCGCCCGGAGCGCTCTCCTCCCGCAGCACTCGGCCGCCTGTGACAGTTTCTCTCCTCCCCACTGGGACACTGAGTAGCGCCCAGCGGGGAGGAGAGAAAGGACGGATGCAGCGCTGTATTGGCCAGAAAATGGCACTTTCGGTGCATCCCTACTTCTCAACTCGTGTCTAGTGTCCAAAATGCCGTGTGAATGGCATCCGCCCAGCGTATGGCTAGGCGGAAGCTTTATATATCCTTAATGTTTTCATAATCTAATTTTATAATTGTGTAAATTATCATTTCAACTCCGAAACAATAATTTTTTTATTGAAAGGGTGCACCCCCTTAAGATTTCAAGTCCTCCCCCATCAAGGTATAGATAAATGCTTGCAGGAGCGGCTTTTGGCTTTGGCAGAGATGACATTGGGAATATTGTGAGATCACTTTGCCATTTTGAGGCTGTCAGATGTTTTCTCCACGACTCGGACAAGGTTGCATGAGCTTCCTGAGATGTTTATTTTCTGACAGCCACGGAAATGTAAAAAGGAACGAATTATATAAAGGAGGAAGCATATTGATGTTCAGCAATTAAAAAAAAATACACATCAAAAATAGAAACCACGCATTTTTCAAAGCCATGTGTTCAGGTCTGTCGTGACTGCACAATACCTGCCATTATCATGCCACTTTCATCAACAAAGGGAGAGGATCTGTGAAAGGTTAGCACGTCGACAGAGGACGGGGGCGGCCAAACCACCTAGCGTGTTCAACTGCACTTACCACGACTTTCTCATTTTACCTTAAGTTGTCAAAACCATAATAGTTGCTACAGTAATCATAATGATATGCTGATTTACTGCATGCACAACAAAAGATGCTCAAATAAAAGTGCATGTGTCACCTAAACAACGTGGAATTCTGTTAGAACTTGAAATTGCCCCTACCTCCCCAAGTTGATGAAGGCCATTTCGCCAAGGGGGTCATCTAACAGAGTAAAACTTACCTTAATATACAATACATTGTCCATTAAATATATTTTTAAAAGGAAATATATTGTTTATATCGCCTCCATCTTCCTCTGAACAGCAGCATTGGGAGGAGGTGCGGCAACACTAGGAACCAATTAAAAGAGCTACACTAAATTGCCAAAAGTATTGGGACGCCGGCCTTTACACGCACATGACCTTTAATGGCATCCCAGTCTTGGTCCGTAGGGTTCAATATTGAGTTGGCCTGACCTTTGCCGCTATAACAGCTCCAACTCTTCTGGGAAGGCATCCACAAGGTTTAGGAGTGTGTCTATGGGAATGTTTGACCATTCTTCCAGAAGCGCATTTGTGAGGTCAGGTACTGATGTTGGACGAGAAGGCCGGGCTCGCAGTCTCCGCTCTAATTCATCCCAAAGGTGTTCTATCGGGTTGAGGTCAGGACTCTGTGCAGGCCAGTCAAGTTCCTCCACCCCAAACTTGCTCATCCATGTCTTTATGGACCTTGCTTTGTGCACTGGTGCGCAGTCATGTTGGAACAGGAAGGGGCCATCCCCAAACTGTTCCCACAAAGTTGGGAGCATGAAATTGTCCAAAATGTCTTGGTATGCTGATGTCTTAAAAGTTCCCTTCACTGGAACTAAGGGGCCAAGCCCAACCCCTGAAAAACAACCCCACATCATAATCCCCCCTCCACCAAATTTTACACTTGGCACAATGCAGTCAGGCAAGTACCGTTCTCCTGGCAACTGCCAAACCCAGACACGTCCATCGGATTGCCAGACAGAGAAGCGTGATTGGTCACTCCAGAGAACACGTCTCCACTTCTCTAGAGTCCAGTGGTGGCGTGCTTTACACCACGGCATCTGACGCTTTGCATTGCACTTGGTGATGTGTGGCTTGGATGCAGCTGCTCGGCCATGGAAGTCCATTCCATGAAGCTCTCTATGCACTGTTGTTGTGCCAATCTGAAGGCCACACGAAGTTTGGAGGTCTGTAGCTATTGACTCTGCAGGCAGTGTGCGACTTCTGCATGCGCGGACCCCGCTCTGTCATTTTACGTGGCCTACCACTTCGTGGCTGAGCTGTTGTTGTTCCCAGTTGCTTCCACTTTGTTATAATACCACTAACAGGTGACCGTGGAGGTGATTGGAACACCTGAATCCAATAATTTGGAGGGGTGTCCCAATACTTTTGGCAATCAAGTGTATAGCCAAACCTTTTTTTGCCGTAGTTCTCTTTTGGGTCACAGGAGTACATTTACCAATCCACCCCACTGCCTGATTGATAGCTGGCTCTGCCTCTCTAGAGCCGAGGCCAGCTGTGCCCACCCCCTCCCCTGTCTGTCCCACCAATGAGCTCTGGAGGAATGGAGAGGGGAGGGGAGAATCCCTGCGGGGAGTGGTGACTGACAGTTGACGCTCTCTGCAGGTTGAATACCGTGAGCTGAGCAATCAGTGGTTCGTGCAAACTGGTATCAGTATCGATGCCGCGCTAATTGCTTATCCCAGAGTTAAAGGGTTTCTAAACCCTGCGTTTTTTTGCATTTATCTTCTGCCATCAAGCAGTAGATATATGAAAAAGTAAAAAAAATGCTTTAAACGCAAGTTGCCAGTCAAAACGCGTGTGTCTTCATGCGCGGGTGTTTTAGTGTGCGCAAAAATGTGCAAAAGAACTAGTAGAAACTGCAAAAACGATGACTGGAGCCTTAGACTAGTAATGTCAGTCCCTAGCTCTCTTCCTCCTATATGCCCATCTCTGCCTCTCTTCTATGAGCTTAGAGCAGGGGTGGGCAACTCGGGCCTTCCAGCTGTTGTGGAACTACAAGTCCCATGAGGCATGAATCCCAGAAGCACAGCATGTTGGTATTTGTAGCTATAGCACAGCTTGAAGGGCCGGAGTTGCCCACCCCTGGCTTAGAGTGTTCTTTCTCAGTGCAAGCCTGATTTGAACTTTTAGCTGGCGTGAGACTATTCCTAAAGGCAAGCTTCAGGGCTTGTTCACACCGAATGCAGTGCGTGCCAGAGCGCTAGCTGCTGGAACGCACCGCGATCCCTCACAAATCTTCCCCCTTCGTTCTAGGGAGTGGCGGTGCATTTAATTCAATGGCACCGCTTCTACACCCCCCGCCCGTAGTGCGATCGGGCGCGTGGCAAAACTTTGCCTGCATTACGTTCCCCTGCAAACGCAAGAAATAAAGCTGCAGGGGAATGGAACGCAGGCAAAATTTCCCCACGCGCACGATCGCACAGTGGGCGGGGGGGGGGGGGGGGGGGGGAGCGGTGGGCGGGGGTGTGGGGGGGGGGGGGGGGGGGCGTGGAAGCGGTGCCATTAAATTCAATGGACCGCCACTCCCCAGAACGCAGGGGGAAGTTTCGTGAGGGATCGCGGTGCGTTCCAGCAGCTACCATTCCAGCAGCTACCGTTCCGGAGCGCTGCGCATTCGGTGTGGACAAGCCCTCAGATACATATATACAGTATGTATAATAAAAAAATAAGAAAAATCGTGCATGCTTGAATACAATTTGCCTGGATGTTCCCACCCTACAGTAGCTGAGTAGTATAGTTTGCATTCTTTTCCTAATTCTGCGTTGAATCCACTTTAAAGTAACAAAAATACTTTGTGTTCTTTTACTAATATCGCATGTAATCCACTTGTCTGGTGATGTGGAATCTGCCTGTGTTTCTTAGGTTTCTTGTAAAAACAGAAGCACAGTACCCCATGCAGACAATGAAGAGTCTGCGTAACTTCCTCCACGATTAAATAACCGCGGTAATAATACGGGACACTGAATACGCATAGAGAGGACACAATGGCTGCCCTCTCCCCGGTGTCATAGTTATCATTGATTTTTCTAAATATTGCGTAAGCCGAGCTCACGCTTCTAATCGCCGAGATCCGTGTGTTTACGGATGTGTTGCACAGGGGTCTAGAGTTACATGTATGTGAATACAGGATGATGAATGAGGGTTTTGTTGTGATTCTGCCCGCTCTGTAGTTTGCTTTTTGTGGCTTGGGGAATGTACACAGGAGCTTCCATTTGTTTGAATGGTCCTACAGGCTTGTGCGTGAGAGGCCCTCCCGATGGAAAAGACTGTGTACACTGCTCTGCCGGGGACCAAACGTCTCCAGGAAGGAAATTACTACCAGTTTACATAGTGGCCATTCAAAGCCAATGACATGCAGCTTTTAATGCTTTTTTTTTACGCTCCGCAGTTCAAGCGGGACCCTTTAGACATCTGGTAGTGGCAGCTATTGTTTACTCGTAGATGAAGATAAGATGGCAGCTTGCAATCAGAATAATTCCTCCCAACTGACAGTATTTATTTAAAAAAAAGCAACCCTTGCAGTGGGGCTCGTTAAGTCTAGCAGATTAAGGCCCCATTCACACACGAATCGGCCTTCACGTACAGCTCCGTGCTGCGTGTGGGGCCGTACCAAGTAGCTGCCGGGAAGGACAGGTGCTGCGTGTGATTAGAACGCAGCCCCCATCCTTCTCTATGGGGCTACGCGGCCGCACGCCCCCCTACGCTCACCTCATTTGCAGGTCCGTAGGGGTGCGGGTTTTCTGGCCGGCACGCATACAGGATCCATTCCGGCAGCGTATGAATAAGATCACACGCACCCCTATGGACCTGCAGTTGAGGTGAGCGTAGGGGGACGTACGGCCGCGTAGACCCATGGAGAAGGACGGGGGCTGCGTTCTAATCACACGCAGCACCTGTCCTTCCCGGGAGCTACTTGGTACGGCCCTGCACGCAGCACAGAGCTGTACGGGCAGGCCGATTCGTGTGTGAATGGGGCCAAAGAAGTATGCTGTAATACTTGCTTTCCTCCTCGCTGCTCCAGCGGGCTTCCTCCATGCTGTGCAACCAGTCCCCGAAGCCTCCTCTGTTGTCCGGCCGGCGGTTGCACGCTTACGTCAAGTACAGTACAAGACCAAGAGTCCAGCATTGTATGTGAGGATGGCAAGGTGTTCCTAACAAACTCCGCACTGCAAGAGTTAACTGGTAATGAGGTCTAGGGGTAGAGCAGGGGTGGCCAACTCTGGCCCTCCAGCTGTGCTTTAGCTACAAATCCCAACATGCCTCTCCCTCTGGCAGTCATGCCTGTAACTGTCAGTCTTGCAATACCTCATGGGACTTGTAGTTCCACAACAGCTAGAGGGCCAGAGTTACCCACCGCTGGGGTAGAGGAATAGATGGTAGTACCTTTTTCTTTGCTCCAGCAGGCTTTCACCTTGCTGTGCGATTGGTCCCCTGAAACCTCTTTTCTTGTCCAACCAGCGGTTACGCGCTGATGTCAAGTACAATGCAATACCAATAGTCTTGCGTTGTATCTGAGGTCTGCAAGGGCCATCCACAACCATAGTAGAGAAGAGCGCCAAAGCAAGGAATTGGGTAAGAATTGCAGCTTATTCCTCTACCCCAAGACCTAATAAGCATTTAACCCTTGCATTTCCCATTTCCCCCTAAACCCACCCCTCCTGCACTGCAAGGGTTACATTTTCGTTAGGTCTAAGGGTAGAGGGATAAGCTGCAATACTTGCCTTATGCCTCTCTCCAGCAGGCTTCTCCTATGCTATGTAACTGGTCCCCTGAAGCCTCATCCGTTGTCTGGTCGGGAGTCACTTGCTGACATCAAATACAATGAATAAGTACAATGCAAGACCAATAGTCCTGCATTGTACATATTGCCCACAGTCTAATAGAGAAAAGTGCTGAACCTTGCTGGAGTAAGGAATAAGGTAAGTACCTTACCTGGGGGGAGGAAAATGGTAAGAATTCCCCCATGTATGACCAGCTTTAATCCACTTTTTCTCTACCAGGTAGAACTGTAGGCATTGATAATAACTGGGTGAGAACACCAAAGTTCCTTTGATGTTGTTCCATTATCAATCATGGCTGCGCCTAATGCTATCTGGAGGGATGTGTAGTTCTGCAGAGGATGGGCTGGGCATGGGTGGAGACAGATGGTCCTGCTGTGGTGGATGGTAAAGCAGAGGAGGCACGGGGTGTAATGCTGAAAGGTTGACAATGATAGAGGAAGCTACTGACTATATTAGAGTGTTAACACTCCCAACAGGAAGGACGGCCATGACTGTTATTCTGGCAGGATAACCAGATATTTGTTACATGATGGAAGCAGGCACGTTATTTTTTTGTTAATGGTTTATTGTTGCAGGCACACCATGTAGTGATTTTTTTTAAATTTTGTTTGATG
>NW_017306665.1:440491-441465 GCF_000935625.1 Nanorana parkeri
CTCCAAGACCTTGGTGTGCTTTCTTGAAGCTTCTGCCATTTGAGCCCTGCGCTATCTCTGGGAAGCTGTCACGGAGGTGGAATGCATTTGGTTATGCTAGAACGCTTCCGTATACACAGGACCAGAATAGAAAGAAAATAATCAATGTCAGGATCTTTACTGCACTAAAGACTCGCGTCAGAGCCTGAACATGAATAACTCTATTAATACCAGTGCTGAGAAAGCAAACAGTCTCTGCCCCTCCGGGCCTGGATCATCTTGCAAAGACTGATCGTCACGCTGCCTTTTCCCTCGACCTGACTTTGGAGGATTTATGTAATAATGAGAAATCCACTTTCAGGGAATCTGTTTTTTTTTTGGTTACTCTTGGTTAGTTCTATTTCTCTTTGCACCCAAAGGCATAGTTTTGTAAATGCACCCATGTTAATTAAAAAAATTAATAAAATGCATTTTTGCATCGGAGCCTGCAGACCATTGCAACCGCGATCGGTGGATTGCAATTGCAGTTCACAGGCTCAAGCCCCAGGTCTTTATGGAGGAGGTAGTCAAAGGACTACAAGTGCAGTGACATCACTTCACTTGGGCTCCACTGAGATCCACTAATCCCTTTGCCATGGTGGCATATGGGATTTGTAAGCTCTCCATTCGCAGATCCCTGTGAATGCATGACTCTGTTGAGTTCTAATGAATACAGAACCCTGTGATTCAGGTGAGTTCTAATTAATACAGAACCCTGTGATTCAGGTGAGTTCTAATTAATACAGAACCCTGCGATTCAGGTAAGGCATCCAATGTATTCCAATGATATTTTGGGCTCTAGTTCGCACCGCAGCGTTCATTTCTAGAGCATGTGAAAAAACTGCTGCATGCCCTATTTTTTCTGCTCTGGAACAAACTAAAATGCATGCAAACGCCCTGGAATGCGCTGAAAGCCCATTTTAGGCTGAAAAAATATTTATTGAAAAAAAAAAAAA
>NW_017306665.1:441742-471840 GCF_000935625.1 Nanorana parkeri
CTCCAAGACCTTGGTGTGCTTTCTTGAAGCTTCTGCCATTTGAGCCCTGCGCTATCTCTGGGAAGCTGTCACGGAGGTGGAATGCATTTGGTTATGCTAGAACGCTTCCGTATACACAGGACCAGAATAGAAAGAAAATAATCAATGTCAGGATCTTTACTGCACTAAAGACTCGCGTCAGAGCCTGAACATGAATAACTCTATTAATACCAGTGCTGAGAAAGCAAACAGTCTCTGCCCCTCCGGGCCTGGATCATCTTGCAAAGACTGATCGTCACGCTGCCTTTTCCCTCGACCTGACTTTGGAGGATTTATGTAATAATGAGAAATCCACTTTCAGGGAATCTGTTTTTTTTTTGGTTACTCTTGGTTAGTTCTATTTCTCTTTGCACCCAAAGGCATAGTTTTGTAAATGCACCCATGTTAATTAAAAAAATTAATAAAATGCATTTTTGCATCGGAGCCTGCAGACCATTGCAACCGCGATCGGTGGATTGCAATTGCAGTTCACAGGCTCAAGCCCCAGGTCTTTATGGAGGAGGTAGTCAAAGGACTACAAGTGCAGTGACATCACTTCACTTGGGCTCCACTGAGATCCACTAATCCCTTTGCCATGGTGGCATATGGGATTTGTAAGCTCTCCATTCGCAGATCCCTGTGAATGCATGACTCTGTTGAGTTCTAATGAATACAGAACCCTGTGATTCAGGTGAGTTCTAATTAATACAGAACCCTGTGATTCAGGTGAGTTCTAATTAATACAGAACCCTGCGATTCAGGTAAGGCATCCAATGTATTCCAATGATATTTTGGGCTCTAGTTCGCACCGCAGCGTTCATTTCTAGAGCATGTGAAAAAACTGCTGCATGCCCTATTTTTTCTGCTCTGGAACAAACTAAAATGCATGCAAACGCCCTGGAATGCGCTGAAAGCCCATTTTAGGCTGAAAAAATATTTATTGAAAAAAAAAAAAAACGGCCCGCAACGCGGCAAAACGCACTGCATGTGCAGAAACTCATGCAGATCTAGTCCGCATTTGGTGTGAACAAGACCTAAAAAGGGCAGGGGGCCTCATCTTCGAATCCGAACATAGAAGTTCCTTCCCGACGAGATTCGGGTCAAGACCAATATTATATTGTTTTAGGACTCAGGTCATTTATGTGCACTTGACTGAAGATCTGTCTATTCCAGACCTGTAGCTTATGATCCCATGCCATACATGTCTAAGCCATTATCCTGATCTATAAATGTATCCTTCCCCCTTTTTCTTTTTTGACTATGTACCAAACACTGCGATTTAACTTTTCATTTCCCCCCTTGTAACTCTGTAATATTCGGATTCTGTACTCTAAAACCTCTAATAAAAAAGTTAACTGAAGAAAAAAAAAAGGGCAGGAGGAGGAGGAGAGCCCGGATACCTTGCCTGTCAGTCATGTGATTGAACTCTTCTTGCCAAAAGGCTTGTGACATTACTCAGCTTTCCCAAAATCTTGACATGGCCTAGCAGCACCGCCCTCCACTAGGCACTGTGCAATTGTTTTTGCATGGAGAGGTTCCAATGGATGACACGTTTATGAATGCTAGTTGCAAGTGTTTAAAAACACAGGATACAAGTTTTTTATTACCACTGGGTGGCAATATATAGCCAAGCCTTGGCAGTCCCTGAAGGGCTGCAAAAATGCTGTGCTTGTACAGTGAGGTGCTATCCAAGCTTCCAAGTTATCTTGCAGTTTTAGCAGGTGGGACACTGACAATTTGGTTAAAGTGACACTAAACTCAGTTGGGAGGGAGGCAAAGGTCCAATTAAAACTACCTTGCCATTTAATACTTCCCTGTCTACAGGGTGACAACACAGCAGTGTGATTTCACTCTAGTCAGTGTTGTCACCCTGTTAAAGGAAGTGTAAAATAACAGATCTACTGGCAGGATCAATAATACTCCTAAACTGCTGTGTCGGTGCTGGTGACAGACTGCAGCATATATGTCATATTTGTTTTTATTTTGCCTCTAGTTCTGCTTTAATGTAATATTGAGGGTTTCGTTGCTGATCACCTGAAAATGCTAGTTGCTTCACTGTAATGGTGACATATTTGACTTCAATTCTTGAACTGACCCAAGGCAAGTATGGCCTCATGGTGGGGTGGACTGGCTCACAGTAGTGTGAACTGTCCTCTGGAAACGAGATACTTCAGGAGAGAAGTGGGACGAGTGAGGGGGCAGAGATTGCCTTCTGAATCTCCTCAGGGCCTTAAACCCGAGTGCAGCCTGTTCTGTATTATCAGCCAATATGGGCTGAGGGAGACTTGTTGCGTGCAGCGTTGGAGTTGCTAGACAGGCAGCTGCGTGTAGGAAGATGTGTGACTGAAAACTTTATTTTATTTCAGTCTTCAGTTCTGCTAAGCAACCTGAGATGTGTATTTATATAACCAACTGATCATTTTGCTTTGCTCAACTTTTAAAGGGTCAGTTGCTTCTATGTCTCAGGAACTCTATTGGTCAGCTATTTGCACCCAGGAGTTCCCAGGTCTGCACTCCTCTCTTGTGGCTGCTATAAGGGTGTCCCACTCTCCCTGTTGGATTTTATTTTATTATTGGAGATTATCACATAAAGAGCTGGAACACACAAAGGTGAGCAAGAACCCCCCAAATTCCCAGAGTGGACAAGAGAAGAGATAAGGTGCCCATACACTCTTCGATTTTTGTTCAGAAATCGAACACGAACGATAATCAATCAGTTGATGGGGGAACCCAACGGTTTTAATCTGTACTCCTGGCAGAAGTTTTTCGATCGACCATGTTGGAAAAATTTTCTCAATCCGACCAAAAAATCGATGAGTCAGTGGCGATTATTGTTTGACAAAAATTGTAGCAAGTGTACAGCACACACGCAAAAGAACATTCTTTTGGTCATGCATCAAAAATTGAATGGTTAGTAATGGCCAACGAGCAATTTTCTAAATCGACATTGGACTATGCATGGTGTGGTATTTGAGCGGAAATCGAACGAGGGTTCGATGACGGCACGAAAGAAATCGAACGATAATCTACAAGTGTATGGCCAGCTTTAGGAATTATGGCAAGGAGATCCTGCTTTTGGAATATCCAAGACACATACGAAGCCATGGATAGATGAAAATAAGGCGCAGGATATGGATCCCAGATATACACTGAGTGGCCATCAGTACTTCGTTGGGCCACGAGATGACTTCGTTGGGCCCCTCGTGACTCAGCGTCAGGTAGTCATAATAATCTGGCCACTCAGTGTATACTGAGAACAGTCCTTTTAGGCCTGGTTCACACCTGTAGGTTTTGTAGCGCGTTCAACGCTCTACGAACGCTCTACAAAATGCTCAAACATGAAAATCCCATTGTTTTCTATGGGTATGATTCACACCTTGCCGTATTTCAGCCAGTCTGAACGCGCTACAAAACGGCCTACGCCTGAAAAGGTACATGAGCTTCTTTGCTGCGTTTTTGTTTCGCGTTTCAATTGGGATACAGCCAAGTAGTCATCGGAAACGTGCGTTTGTCGCACGTTTTTTTCAGCGAATCGCGGTGAAAACGCGTGACAAACGCGCATATTCGATAAGCCTAGGTGTGAACAGAGCCTTAAAGCCAAATGGCTTGTGTTCGACCACTCCCCACAAAACAGGGACCCCTTTTAAAAACAGAGGACACCAAGTTTGAGAATTGATATGTATTTCCATCGAATAGGGCCCCAAATAAGAGTTCCCAGAGTCCAAAATTGTATTTTATTGGTTTCACAAATGACAACAGGATAAAACACAAGACTGCCTTGTAGTCATTTGCGAAACAAAGCCAACAAAATACCATTTTGAACTCTAAAAGAACTCTTTTTTTTGACGCCCTCTTTGGTTGAAATACATAAGAAGCCATGCGTCACTACTCGGTCCACTTTTAAGTAAAATATTACTTTTTGGTGAGCTGACCCTTTGTTGGAAGCCTGGTTCACCAATTGATTGTATAGAACGATGCCTCTAGGCCCGACTCAACCTCTTCTGGCACCATTTCACTTTACTGCTGTAACAGAAATAAAAGCCGGAGTATGGAATGGGCAGTTATGTTTTTTTCTGCCTTCTGAGAATTGTTTTCGACGTGGGAGTTTCACTGACTGTAGTTTGGCACGCACATTTTCAGCATGAACCGCTTTATTTTCTGTTATACATACAGTATATCACACCTGAAACTACTTTGCCCATGGTTTCCTTGTGACAAATACAGGCCTGCGCATCCCTTGAAGTTGAACTCCAGGCAAACTGCTAAATGCACAGATGAAATACATATATGGGAGTTGTATTACTTGGCAAAGTATTTTTTTATTACTGTGCATCTAGTTCTGAGGTTTGCATAGCTCTTCCACACAGTACAGTCCTGCATGGCATGGCAGAAGACTTGATTTTTCTCTGACGCAGTTCAGTAAAGCTTACAGGTCTTGTCCCTCCCCAGGCTGTAACTGAAGAAGGAGCAGACTGAAGAGCTCATCTCTGTCACTGTACTCTTTCCTCCTATCAGCATGAGCCTTGTTAACACGTGAGCACTGCAGCACATTTGATTGGCGCCTTGCAACAGTGTCAGGCTGACAGCCTGGAAACAAGTATTTTTAGAAGAAGAGGTCAGCAGTTGTAGCCTTCATGTTTATTTTATAATAGCTTCCAGTGGAGATCAAAGCAACAGGTGCATGTTATTGCTGGTGCCTCTCACTATTTAAACATGCCCTCCCTTCACTCCCCCTCCATAAATTCTGAAGAGAAGGACCAACATGGAATATCCAAGTTGCTCTAGTTAGAGCTTGCATTGGACCTTGAGCTCTCTCTGCCCGTAAGTGACAGCGCTGGGTGCTTGGTGGCTGACTGATCAGGCACCCAGTGCTGCATCATAGAAGGAAGGGGAGATAATTGCATGCTTTCTCATACCCAGATGAACCTAGCATTTTTATTCAATCCCATTGGCAAAGCACAGGTTCACTCTAATGTTAAGAGATTGCATTCTCATCAGTACTAATTTGGCATAAACATGGATCTCTACATGAACACAGCTGATCTTTTTGAACACTCTGTTCCTGCCTAGATTTCCAAAGACGTTACACCTGCTGACCCATACTTTCCTCCGTCAATTTATAGAGCTGCGACTGAAGACGTCAGTAACTAATTGTGACAGAAGTACAAGTTGCCTTTTGTAGGTGACAGGTCCACTTTAACATTCCGCTGTTGACGCGGTTCCTAAAAGAAGACCCTAGACAGCTGACGGCGGCATTAGTTGTTCAGTTTATAAAAGTCGAGACGTCAGCAGCAGATAGTTGTGACATAACATTTGCAGCGGACAGCCTCGCTCACAACATCTGTTTCCACTTCTAGAGGATGAATAGAAGGGCGGGTTGTCTGCACTGCGCTATTCCTCCACACCTTATGTGTTTGGCAGCAAGACAGCAGGATCCATCGATGAATGGAACAGTTGAGAGGAGAAAGCACAACACGCAAAGATTGATGCCATAACCCAATGTGTTTTTATTTCAAAGGGTGATGAAGGACATGACGTGACACGATCGAAGACATCTGTGTCTGTTCCATTATGATTTTGTCATACTGTGGAATGGATTATATGTGTGTGTGTAGAAAATATACACATCATTGTCACACATGGATTGGTCACCACACAGGTCCAGACCTTAACCCCATTGAAAATCTTTGGCATGTGCTCGAGAAGACTTTACGCAGAGGTCCGACTCTCCCATCATCACTACAAGAGCTTTTTGAAAAATGAATTCAACTCTGGATGGAAATGTTGTGACGTTGTATAAGCTTATCAAAACGATGCCATGGTGAATGCATGCCGCAATCAAAGCTAAAGGAGGTCCAACGAGTAATTGGAGAGTGTGACTTTTTTTTGCAAGGTATACGACTCTACAGCGGAGCATCTGTGATTAGGAAGCTTGCATTGTAATGATTTTCAGTTAGGCCTATCTATAGTGACTGTGGCCACAACCAATATCTAAAATAAAGCTGCCCCTGCAAAGACGAACTTGGATACCCCACTCTCCACTGCCTACATTGCCAATAACTTCTGCAGTGCAGAAAAATACTTGGCTGAAGAATCTGCACAATTATTATACAGGATTTATATAGCGCCAACAGTTTGCGCAGCGCCTTACAATATAAGGAAGACATTACAATACAATTCAAGACAAGATGGTAAGGAGGGCCCTGCCCCTGAGGGCTTACAATCTAAAAGGGAAGCGGAAGTGATACATGAGGAGGTAGCTGTGCAGGGATGAATTGTCTAAGAGCGTGATGGTTGAGCGGTTAGGTTGAGGTGGGATAGACTTCCCTGAAGAGATGAGTCTTAAGGGATCGCCTAAAGGCAGTCAGAGTGGGAGACAGACGGACAGGTTGGGGTAAAGAGTTCCAGAGGATGGGAGAGACTCTAGTGAAGTCCAGAAGGCGAGCATGGGAGGAGTTGACGAGGGAGCTGGAAAGCAGAAGGCCTTTTGAAGAGCGGAGGGGATGGTTAGGGTTATACTTTGAGACAAGGTTTGGGATATATCTGGGTGATGATCATAGCTACTCCCATTGCTTCGGTACGGCACTGCATTCTCTTGCTATGGGACTCTCTGATATGGAGCTTGCCTTGAAGGCTCTGCTGCTAAGAGAAGGGGGTGCTGGAACCTGAGAACACTCTAGCTTACATTTCTGCAAGCTAAGATTCAAGGCCATTCAGAAGATGAGAATGCAGCAGGAGGGATTTAGATCATACAGTGCATGTGCTAAACCCTGAACAAATAATGCATTGTTACAATAAATAATAATTCTTCACATTAATCTTTCAGGCTGCCACCAGAGTGACCTTTGCCGCCCACTATAAACACGCACATGTGCTCGCTTATTGGTTTCATATGATGCCGGTCACGACTAATTGCAGATGATGTTAATTATTGCAGAGAGCAGATAAAGCAATCCACATGTCTCCTTTCGTAGCCGGTAATGAGAACGGCGTGCCCAGGTACAATAGGCTGAGTTATAATTGTGAAATTGCGCTGCGATATAACCTCTGGGACATACAAACACCACTTGTAGCATGTACACAACGAAAACCACCAGATGTTAGCAATGATATAAGACTGCAGCCCCACCACCACCATTCCAGGTTAATTACACATTTACTGGTTCATTAAAAACTTCACTTTCAGTCCTATTATACTCAAGCTTATTGTTAAGCAGGTTTGAAGGAAACGCATGTCTGTAAAGTTCAACCTCCAGTGGGTTTTGTCCAGAGGAAGACAATATAGCACCCCCCACCCCCGAACAAGTGCAGCCAATTTTGCCCTAGTTGGTTGGATGAGGTTTCCTCATCAAAGGGAAGGTTCTTTTTTGGTGAAAAGGAACATTGGGAATATTTTAGTCCATCATTATTTCTATTAAAAATTGCATTACTCGTGTTTTCACGGCACTCCCATTGAAGTCTTTTGGGGCCAAAATATGCAATTTTACCCCCTAAAAAAGCTTATGTACTGTTCAACATGACAAGCTTCAAGCGACACTGTGCTTAAATGTGAACGGGCACCATTGACCATAGTGGAAATCCTAGTGTCGAGCATTGAAGGGCTTTTGTTGAAGCCTTAAATCGCACTTTGATTCGCTCAGGTGTGAATGAGGCATGAGGAGAGGTGTGGAACTTTTAAACTTTTTTTGATGTTACTAAAATCCAAAAGGTCCCGCCCCACCCCCAAGTCTACTCAAGCCCTAGCACCAAAGTTACACGCAGCCCGTATCGCACCACCATAAGGCTACATTCACACAGGAGCAGTTGTCTGCGCGTATGTGGTTGGCCGAAATGCAAACACTATATGTGAATGGAGCCTTATGCTGTTGCCAGTCTGATTGCTTGTGGGCGATGGATAGGGGGTTTCCTTCTCAATATGTAAGTGCTGATGGGTATGGGGGATAATTGCAAACCAGCCACCCCTATAAAGGGCCAGTAGGTTGTAGCTCGTTCCTTGGAGAACTAGCACAGGTTTCCTTCAGACCCTTTACTCTAGGGATGCACCGATACCGGTATTTCGGTATCGACTACCGATATTTTTTTCCAGTACGTGCCGATTCCAAATAGCGATACCAGAAGTCCCATTAAGGAAGCCTGGCGGCGTGTAATGACTCGCCACCCCGCTTCCTGATTAGCAAGGAAGCCCTACCCATGCTTCTCGTCACTAGGTGACGAGAAAGCATGGAGCCAGCTTTTTGGCCAATCAGGAAGCTGGGCGCCGTGTAATTACACGGCGCCGGCTTCCTTATTGGCCGGGAAGGCTGCTCCATACTCCCTCGTCATGAGGTGACAAGGGAGCATGAAGCCGGCTTCCTGGCCAAGCAGAAAGCCGAGCGCCGCGTCATTACATGGCGCCTGGCTTCCTGAGTGGCCAGCTTCCCGACCAATCAGGAAGCTGGGCAGCGAGTCATTACACACTGTCCGGCTTCCTGATTGGCCGGGAAGCCGGCTTCATGCTTCCTCGTCACTTGGAGCCGGCTTCCCAGCCAATCAGGAAGCCGGGCAGCGTGTAATGACTCACTTCCCGGCTTCCTTATAACGGAAGTATCGGGCTAGGCAGCGGAGCATTTGGGCGAGTACGCCTAAAATACTACTTGTATACTAGTATCAGTGCATCCCTACTTTACTCTTCTACCTGCAGACAGAAAAGTTTGAGGGTACTTTTTACCCTAATATTTTTTACTTTTCATGTCTTGCTCCTCTTCCTACCTAAACCACAGCCAGGGCTAAAAGGGTAAGGTAAAAAAAATGGCGTGTATAGATGTGCTTTACCTTATTCCCTGGAGAGAATTATCCCCCTTGCAATTGTAGCCACCCTTTGCTCTGGTTTACTAACAGTAACTGGCAAAGAGCTTGGCACAAGTCCGCCACCTACCCAGGGCAATTGGGGCCTGGCAGTGGGTGCTTGGACTGAGCTGTGGGGGAGTTTTACCCTATACCCAGAAGTACTGGGTATTTCTTGGTAGCTCTGGTGGCAGAACAGACCTGTGGGGGAAGAGTGTGCACCTTCTAAGTCTGCTGCACTTGCTGCTGCCTAGACAATAAAGCTGTACCGAATATAGCAGGTGCAGGCAACCTTGGCAGTCTAGCTGTACTAAACCTATAAATCCCATCATCCCTCTGCCTCTGGGAGTCATGCCTGTGGATTTGAGTCTTGCAATGCCTCATGGGATTTGTAGTTCCGCCACAGCTGGAGTGCCGAGGTTGCAGGTCCCATTTAATCATATTATTTACACAGCTACAGTTCATTTTCCATTTCACAATCATGTTTATATTCAAAACATTCCTCGTTATGTTGTGCAAGACTGGTCAGAGCCACCTGATGCAAGTCGCTTTTTCGCTCACTGGATACATCACTAATTGTAGTGCATCCGCCTTACTGTGCAGCTATTGCAACTTAAAGGGTTATTGAACCCTCATTTGTTTTTGCATATATAAGGCTAGCAAGCAGTAGATATACGCAAAACGATAACAAAAAAAAAACACTTTTTGAAAGGGTTAATACTTACCTGTGTCTCCGCTGCGCGCTCCCGTCCGAACATCTGAAAATTTGTCGGGCATGCCGCAAAGGATCTTGGGGCGGACGCATGCGCAGTTCAGATGTTCGGCCGGGAGACGAGGAGAGACAAAAAGGTAAGTCTATGGAGCAGCGTGCACCCGCACAGACTCTGTGGGACATGAGGGCGAAGAGGAGGACAGAGGAGTCGGCGCTGGATCAGAGACCCGCACCCTGCGCTGGAGGGACAGCTGAGAAGGACAGTGAAGAAGAAGCTGATCGGATTAAGAAGCATAATTTCAGGTGAGTCCTTACATTAGCACTGTGGGGGGGGGTTGGAATTCGTCCTTAATATCACTTTAAAAAAAAAAAAAACATTCTAGAAATGTTGGATATCATTTTAAACATTTAATTAATGTGACTCTATAGTAATTTTGCTTAAAGTGATATTAAAGTCAATGAGGGAAATGTATCCAAACTGGAGCAGACAAAATCTGGAGCAGTTGCCCAGGGAAACCAATCAGCTTCTCTGTTCAGTTTGTTCAGTTTAGATCTGAAAATGAGAGAGAGAAGCTGATTGGTTGCCATGCACAGCTGCTCCAGATCTTGTTTGCTCCAGTTTTGATAAATTCCTCCCAATATTTTTAAGCCATTTTAAATGCAGGTCAGATCACTTACAATGGACGCTGCTCTTTGATGTTCTGACACATTCAGCCACACGAGCACCGGGCAGGACAGGACACAGGTCAGTGAGCCTAACGCAATCTACCAGTGTTCGTTTTGCGATCGACCTAATGGGCAGCCCTGCTTTAGAGTATATTCCCTTTTTTTTATACATGATAGCACCCTGCTCGCCTTATCTGGATCAAAACTTGGTGACTGGGAAGAAGAGAACCATAAGGAATTTCGAATGAGTATCTGTTAAAATCACACCCGACTTCTCATTAATCATAATACTAGTCAATCTGTTTTTACCCCTAGAATAATAAGGCCCGGGGATCGCCAAGCCTTCGCTATTGTCCGTCTGGTAGCAGTAAAAATATGGTGGACTAAAAGTCCTTCGGATCGACACAGAGTTGAGATGGCGTTGTTGAGTAAGGCATCCTCCCATGGGGTTGTATGTCAATTTTTATGTAGTTATGTACTTTTCAAGATTGTAAACCCGGACCCAAAGTCTGGAGACTATCGAGCAACCCCATCAGATATGAGCCATTGTACCAGGCTGGGAACATCCTCCAACGTATACGCTGGGGTATTTGGGAAGATCAATAAAGGATATTTGTGCATTGTGGAGTGCTGGTGACCTATCATCACATCACTTGGAGTATTTGCACTTCTTTAATAGGTGCTATGAGATGCCAATAGTAGATTACAAAAACTAAACACGAGTATATTCTGCTTAGTACATTTGTTGTGTTTTTGTTGTTTAATATGCACTTCTTGTACATTGAGCTGCAACCTGTAAAATGCCCTCCTGCCTCTCTTTCCAGGAAACCGAATACAGTAAACAAGTTAGCACACTGGTGATGAAACGCTCTCACTGGGATATTGCCTATATTTGGTGGCAAAGTTTAACGGAGCCTGTTTGTTTAAGAGAGACTAAAAATACGTGGCTGCGGGGCTGGCGGAGTTTATATCTCTAAGCTGTATTTTGGTTTAAATGTCAAGCAAGATAATAATCGCCAACACTGAAGGGGGACATTGCTGTACTGCAGCGGCGTTACGCTACAAAATCTGGACTATAGGGCATTATTGTCCCAGTACCCAGAATCCTTCACTGAAAAACAAAACCTGATATATCGCAATAGGCGATTTATTGAAGCTAAACTCTAGGCAGATGTAAAGGTCACAAGATTAGTGTTGTCATTGACACGTCGGTAAATGCATTTCTTTTTCTTTTTGGCTCTTAGAAGAGCCTTTGGGTGATTCTTAGGAGGAGTTGAGAGTCAGGTTTACTTGGTGGTCGTGTACTTGGTGACGGCCTTGGTGCCCTCGGAGACGGCATGCTTGGCCAGCTCTCCGGGCAGGAGAAGTCAGATGACGGTCTGGATCTCCCAGGAGGTGATGGTGGTGAACTTATTGTAATGAGCCAAGCAGGAAGCTTAGCCGGTGATGCGCTCTAAGATGTCATTGGCGAACGAGTTCATGATGCTCATGGCCTTTAACGTGGACCCGCTTTGGTGGACCCGCTTGAGCACCTCGTACACATACTGTAGATGGCATAACTCTGCTTCCTGCTCTTCTTCAGCTGCTTGCTGTCCTCCTTCTGGCTCTTGGTCACAGCTTTCTTGGAGCCCTTCTTGGGCGCTGGGGCCGACTTGGCTAGTTCACGCATGATCCAAGATTCTCTCCGCTCTGTGTAGGGAATGTCTCTGTATTTTTTTTTTATTTTTTTATGAAAGCAGTGTAAATATCTGAATTTTGATATCTGCTTCTTCCAATCCGCTGTAGACAGAAGCTCAGACTTGGAGAGGGAGAAGCCGCGCAAGGAGCCAGTTGTGCTGCAGTGCTTTTTTGCTAACATGAGCATGCTGATAGGAGGAGGGAGTGATGAGGTTATCAGTCTGTTGCTTCTCCTGTCTTGTTCAGCCACACAACGGGGGAGGGACTAGTCCTGTAAATGTTGCTTATCTGCTGTACGGATCAAATCAAATCTCTGCCTTGCCATACAAGGTTATGCTGCGTTGCAAAGCTGTGTGCATCTTAAGGCAGGATGGACAGAAATGCAAATCCTCCCTTTATATGTATTTAATATTTGAATTTAACTCTAAAGTTCCCCACTGATATGGAAGATATATACATGTAATATTAGCAAGCTGTCAGTAGTCTGCAGTCTGTATGCATTTAGTAAGGCCTCTTACACCCAGGCATCAAACTGAGCGGCTTGGTTGCACATTCACAACACCCATTAAGAGTTTCTTGAAGTATAATTTTTTTTATATATTTTGACATAGCTGGAAGTACCTAAATCTGTCTTTTATAAAAGCCTCCTATAGTCTAATATCAAAGCTATCAAGTTGTCTTGCATTGCGCAGTGCTGTGAGTTTAGTACAGCGGCCTTCCTGACAGGAGAGGAGAACAGAGTAATGACCTTATAAGTTCGGTGATATGCCTTTGGTGATATGCCTTTTACTCAAAACCTGGACACAGCATTTGCAGCTTACATATTTCTCTGGGTACAGGTTTTCCTTACCCTTCCAGATCCACAAGGTGATACCAGGAGAAATGTTATAACTGTCCCTCCTGCAGGCTGAATGAAGAGCATCTACTGGTGTGTGGTCGGGAACTACGCCGGTCATTATGGAAGGGAGATCCAAGGGAAATGGATGGGAGCTCTCAGTTGGCATGTTCCAGACACATAAGGAGCCAAGGGGCAAACTCGGACCACCAGATTTTTATTTTAAGGTGGACTGATTCTTTAAATTTCCCTCCTGGTCCAGCTTTCCTTTCCTATGTTTTTCTCCCGCAGCTGTCGGTCTGGATGGATTTCTCTGCTAGCAGCTTGTACAATCTCAGGAGCGATGCGCTGTCCTTGTAATGCCTGTTTTCACATGTCAAAATTTCAAGGTAATGAGCCAATGGTACAAGCTGTGTCTCCTTCCAGTGTCTCATCGTAATTCAAGCCTGTTGTGTGTTACAAGACACCATTGTGTCAGGGACTGTGAGCTCATTTCCTGGAACCAATGTGTCTGACACTCCGGTGTATGTCAGGGATTGCAATGTTCTAATGCCGTCCAATCATCACCGGCAGACGGATTGTTCAGCTGTAATTAGAGGATGAGATGTGGATTGCACATTCTGTTACACTGATGGCAGCAACATCTTGTCTGTTGTGACATGTCTCTGTGCTATTTAAATTAAATGAAGCCATCACTTTAAGGAAATAAACACTCACCTGTCCTGCTGCTCATGCCACTGGACTTTGCTGCGTTGAAGATCCAAGCTTTATGAAGAATGTTCAGCTTTCAACAATTCTGGGAGTCGCCTCCCCCCGCTGCATTCTGTGGTTCACTCCACTGACACCTTCATCAATAGTGAACACAAGGGCTGATGGAAGGAACCACAAAGTGCAGCGGGGTATAAGGCATTCAGCAAACCCATAAGTGTGGCAGATGCAGTTTTTCAGCAAGCTTTGATATTTATTGCAAAACCGGTAAGTAATCATTGGTTTCTTTGTGGTCAGAGTCACTTTAACATTAACTTTTGTGTAGAGACTGGGCTTGGCGTCCAAGCCTGCTCAAAACTCTACCCGCCACCCCCTCCTCTTGACCCAGTTAGTTGCAGAGAGGCGCATTCCCTGCCCCTTTGTGACGTGTAACTTCAGGGCTGAGAATGTGCATCCCTGCAACTGATTGATTCGGGCGGAGGGGGTGGCGGCAGGGCCATCCGTATAATGAAGCGGCCTAAGGCCGGTTGCCTCAGACGGTATCTCATTGGGTCACCTGCTGCCCCCTTCTGGCCATAGCATCCCAGGTTGCTAACAGTTCTTAGCAACCTGTGGCGCCCTGTCCAGCACCCCGCCCAGCTCACTGACATCCCTGGTTGGAAACATCCCTTCTTCACCCCACCCCCGGTAACATTCATCACCATCTCCAACCCGACTTTCCACCCTAATGTTCATGACCATCAACACCTCCTGTTCCCCCCACCTCAGGCATAGGGAGTCTATGGGATACCCCTGGGTATCGGTCAGAATTTGGAGCTGGCTTGGCCCAACTCAGGCGAACTGCGGCCAAGTGAACGAGGTGTTAATTATCAAGATTACCTGTACAGAGTTCCACATCCTTTAACAAGTAAAAGGAATAATGTGCATGCATCTCCCCTTTGCATTCATCATATCATTCTTTGTAAAGTGACCCTTCAATGTGTTTTGGTTTGCATGTTACGCAACTGCAAGTCCCAGTCTGCACTGCCTGGCAGGGTCAGCATGTTTGGGTGACAGAACAACTAAATTTCAGCAGAAAAAAATAAACTCTGCTCCCTTCTAGTGAATGTTGCAGAACATGGTGTGTTGGCAAGTCCCTTGTATGTGTGTAATGTTTGTATTATGTAAGAGTCGAGAATTCTCATTATTAGGACACCAGAAATGAAATAATTCTAAGAATTTATTGAGCGCATACAGTTCACCAAACTCCGGAGCTGTGTCCAAGAGGAAAGCAAATGTTGCATTTTTTAGCTAATGACAGCTCTGAATGTTGTCTGATTTTTGTTGTCAACCAGTCACAGCCGCGTTCACATTGTTTTTGGGAGCGCGTATTGCAATAATGCGTTATGTGAAGATGGAATGGGAAGGGGAGACATCCTTTTTGACAAGTGTCCATTTTGCATTAAATGGTTTCCACTCAAGCAAGAAAAGGTTACATCTAATGCTCCCAAGTAAAAACATTAGCATTCAAAAAACAAACCAGTGACTCCAAATGTGCAGACAAAGGGACCCAAAGTGGAATACAAAACTCACAAGAAGTACCCCCTGAGCCAAATCTCTGCACATCTGTATCATGTTATGCAATTTATAATTGAATTATTTCCTATTTTTTCATAAAGACTTTGTGGTGCAGACATTTTTCTTAAAGCCCAATTGCAATTTTTTTTTCCACCTCTTCTCCCATCCACCTCTAACCCTTCCTGCTAGGCTTTCGTTCCTCCTTCCCTTGTGAAGGCAGATATACTTACCCAAGCTCTCCTTCTAGGTCCCTCACCACCATTTTCAGGTGGAGGGACCACGACTGGCGCCTGAGACCACCAGTCCCCTTGACTTCCCTCCGCTGACATTGGTCCTCTTTTGGTCCTTTTAGAGGAACCTGACAAATGGAATGCAATAAGAAGGGTCCACTTTATGGGGGCGCTGACACGAGCTGTGGGTCAAAGAAAAGGACCCACATAGGGAATTATCCCAAGAGGTAAAGACTCGGGGCTCCAGCATCACATGACTGCAGCTTAAATAAAAAAGGGCGAGCTAGCGATCAGATGGTGGGCAATGGGAGGAAGGGGTTGGCAGGAGGTGACATTTATCCTACAGTTAGGCTTTAAGTAAATGGTATATAGTCAAGCCCAAAGCTTACTATGGCACCAGATCATACAAACCTGTAAAAGGTAGGTATTACGTATAGCAATTGGTGTTACTTTTGATACAATCCAACCATCATTTCAGAGAGAGACTGTACATGCAGAGTCTTAAACTAGAACTAAAGCCCAAACTTTTTTTTGTTTAGTTTTGGATTGAGTGGAGAGGGATTAGAACACCTGTCCGGTTTTTATTGCTGTTTGTGCCCCCCATTAGGATGATTCACCTTCTCCATTTGTCACACACTGACTTCACACTGAAAGTGGAAAAAAATCCCAAATTCTAGGTTTCCACTGGAAAAGGAATAGATGAGAAACATTCTGGTGGTGACCCTGCTGACAACCAGGGATTTCCTCTCACTTCCTGTTGTGGCTATGGAGCAGGAAGTGAAGTGAAGTCTCCCCAATGGGACACAGAAGACAAAGAACGGACAGAAGTTATAACCCTCTCTTACTCTATCCAAAAATTAAAAAAAAGATGCCTTTAGTTCTACTTTAATACAGTGCTTTTCTCTGTGCAGTGGTGTGTTCTGGATCAGTGTTTCTCAACCTTTTTTTCAATCATGGCACCTTTTAAAAAGTATGTAAGAAACATTAAATAAAAAATGTTTCAAAAGAAGTGTGCCCTCTCCAAAATTTATACCAGACCCTTATCCTAGATAGGGTTCTAGTATGGATTTTAAAGGGGATCCAGTGCAAAAATGAAAAATTAGTGGGGCCGATCGCATTGTGGCTTCACTTCAATGGACCGCCACACCTCACAAAAAAGTGAGCCGGCTGTAATGCGAGGCACTGCGTTCTGGCTAGAATCGGGCCGGAATGCACTGCATCTGGTGTGAACGAGCCCCAAGGCACCCCTGGGAAAGGCAGAAAGCACCCTGGTTAAGAAAGGCTGCTGAAAAGCTTTGCCAACATGTCTCCAGGTGCCAGGCCTGTCCTGATGTCAGCCTTTTCCAGCCTGTTTTAATGAGATAACCTATTGTTTTTGCTGCTTCAGAAGTAACTCCTTAGTGTGCGCCACTCTCCTCCAATCTCATTAATAATATCTTGTTACATAACTTGTCTGATGACAGCTGTATTTGTGCTTGTGGTTTTGTAGATTTCAGCACAGCTGGGACCAATAAACAATATAAAATACCATTCAGGTAATTATTTCTCAAGCACCCAGCTTGCTGCAGAGACCGTAATTCTTAGAGGTTTGCCTTTTGTATCATGAGAAGCAATTAGTAAGATCATTTTTTATGAATTTATGAGGACCGGCTCACTACAGTTAGGTCTGTTTGAATAGATAAGCCAGACATTATAGAGACAACCTAGGGGCTGGCTCTGCAACACACCAATTTCAGGTCATATGACCAATAAAAGTCTGGTGTTGTGGTAATTGTGTAGCACAGGGGTAGGCAACTTTGGTGCTCCAGCTGTGGTCAAACCACGAGTCCCGTGAGGCATAGCAAGATTCTGACAGCCACAGTCATGACTACCAGATGCACAGGGATGATGAGATTTTTAGTTTTACCACACGGCCAAGTGCCGAAATGTAGTGCACAGGATAGTCACAGTCAGAGCCCAGTTCCCTGTAATGTCAATGGTCAGCTGTAGGCTGCATCTGTGATATAAACCAGCAGTTCTGGAGCATGATTTGCCAAAGTAGCTTAAACAGTTTGTTCATCTCCGATATTAACATTTGTACCAATTTTGTGAATTGTTTTTGTAGTGGGCTTTATGGGCTACATGTATTTGTCAAAGGGAACCCAAACTGGCCTAACAGATTGCTAAAGTAATAATCATGCCAAAGCATAAGTAGCTGTGTTTGTCTTCAGTGGATCCCTGTGGAGCTCTTTGGATCTTTGGCCTAGGCTGTACAGTGTTTTATCTTGATGAGGTTCTTGGCTTTAAAACGCACTCCATACCATTCATCTGTTAAATCCAAAGAAAATAATAAGCAAGGCCCTGAACACTTATTCTTTAGCAATAAGAAGCAAGTCTTTAGTTGGGTTCGGCAGCTCTTCACTAAATGGGGGCCCTCCAAAAGATAGGGGTCACCCAATTTGGGAAATCCACATATAATCATACCAAAAAAGCAGCAAACAACCATCTTGAGAATCCAAATGATTTTTTTATGGCCACAAATGGTAGAGATATACAGTAACCTATGTGTTTCTGGGGCCCTCACACCGCGTTGACTATCTCTTTACCATGTGTGGATATAATAAAATAATTTGGACACTCAAGATGGTTGTGTGGCACTTTTTTTTGGTATGACTATTCAACTATTGCATGACTTTTACTGCCCATTGATGCTCTAGCATTTGACGGTAGGATGGCAGGGGACTGGCTTACAGTCCAATTAAAGTCATAGAAATAGCTTAAAAGTCAGATAGACATTGTACTAACAACAACCGTGTTTCCTGGAAAATAAGACCGTCTTTTTTTTTTTTCCTCGAAAAAAGACACTAGGTCTTATTTTCAGGGGATGTCTTATTTTTTCCTGGCTGCAGCTGTCTGGAGCTCTCTGCTCTGATGCCAGAAGTCAGAAGTTCCCTGACCTCACTTCGACCCACGCTGTGCCTGCTGGGAGGAGGGGGGGGGGGGGGGGTGGGGGGGTGGGGGGGGGGGGGGGGGGCGGGGCAGGAGATAGGGAGCTGCGGCCGTTCTTGACATGTAAATTTCAATTATATGTGAAGCTACCCCGAAAATAAGACCTAGAGCTATCTTCAGGGATTTCTGTAATATAAGATCTACCACCGAACTAGGTCTTATTTTCTAGGCTAGGTCTTACTTTCGGGGGAAACACGGTAGCAGTTGTGCAGGGTGTCTAAATATGGCTGTGCAATGTAATAGCACCAGAGATTGTTGATCCAGGAAATATCCGATTGCCTTATGGGGTCAGGAAGGAAATCTTTTTTTTCCCCTGTTGGAGCAAATTGAATAATGCTTTATAGTGGGATTTTTTGCCTTCCAGTGGGTAACGGTGGGCATAGCATTCTGTTTTAGGTTTGTTTTTTTTGTTTTCTCATCTCTATAGGTTGAACTCGATGTACTTGTCTTTTTTTCAGCCTGACTAATTTATGCAATAGTTACCAGAGTTAGACGCAGTAAACTCAGCACTTATGCTGGGCACACACCTTACAACCATCGCAAGACCTTTGTCTTGCGATGGTTGTAAGGTAATTAAAAAAACGTACGGTCTGCCTATCTTGGACAGGCAGATCGTACTTGCGATGATCGCAAGCCACGCCCCCCTGAGGGGTGGGCTTCCGATGACCGCAATGCCGGCCCGTCCGGCTTTTATCATACAAACATTTTCGAACATGTTCGTAAGTTAAAAGTCGTGCGACCTTACAGTAGTAGAGGTCGCACGGCTTCCTCGTACGATCGCGGGATTTCCCGCTATTATCGTAAGGTGTGTGGGCACCCTTAGATGCAGATATTTTGGTCAGACCTCTGCAGAAGAAGGTGTGAGGGGTGTGGCTGTTACTGAGCTCTGCCAGTACAGGTCACTGTAACGGTAGGGCAGAAAGCAGATTTTTACTGAGATAAAATGGGATTCACAATGAGCATATTTTGTACCTCCTTTTTTCTGTCCTAAAAATGCCAAAATAAATTCCATTCATTTCTATGGCCATGTTTTATATCTGTGTGTTTTGCCGCTTGTAACAAAACACCCGTTACTGGGAAAAAAGTGCATGAGCTTCTTTTTGGCAGATTAAGAGCTTCTTGGCATCATAGACTTCAATAGAAACCGTCACAAACGCGTGTTTGCTGCATTTTTGTGTTTTCATTTTATTCGTGCTTGTCCATTTATATCCGTGTGTCACAATCTGCTCTCAACTCAATGTATGTGTGTATAACGTGAGCATAAAACAATCAACAATGTGCAGCAAAAATGCTGTTGTCTAGGTGTGAATGCAGCCTCAGGGCTAAGAAGGCCATAAGCAGATTAAGACTTTAATTGGGCTTCAAAGCATAACTCCAGCCCAGACTTCCTGTTTCAATTATCCCCATTCTCCTTATTTCTTGTTCTGATATAACAGGGATTATACATGAGAGAAAATCTCCCCAGAGGAATCAGAAGCAACAATGAAAACCTGGCTGACATTAACAACATTTCTCTTTCTAATAAATAAGAAAAGGTTTGGGCAGGGGCTGAGCTTTCACTTTATACTTGCAGAAAAGTTAAGGTTTTAGAAATCAATGAGATATCTGCAGTAGGGCTGCAACAAATGATTATTTGCATAATCGATTCATTGGCCGATTTTTTATTTTTTCGATTCATCGGATAAAACAAATGAAATCCCATCCTTAATTCAAAATACAATACCCAAATACAGTGTTACAAACAGAAAGTTTACTTCAGAATAAAACTTCATGCACAATTTTTTTTTTAAATCGCACTGCACTGGAACGCCTTTTATAATTTAGTTTTTAAATAATTGTATTATAAGCACATGGCGCTTGAATAGCTTCAGCCAGGGAGTGTCAACTGCCAGTGACAAGATTCCGCAGACAGCAGCAGAATGTAAATACAGCAGGTACTGTAGTGGGCGGGTTCAATAGCCAGCCTGCTATTGGCCATTTCAAATTGCAATAGCCAATAGCAGGCTGGCTATTGCAGCCACCCACTGCTTGCTGTGTCGTCCTCCCAGCATGGAGGGGAGAGCTAGGGGATCCAACCAACTAATCAACAATGAAAATAAATGAATAATGTGAAACCTCGCTCCGCTACTTTAATCAAGTTAAGCAGCAGCTGAAATCTGTGTGGTCAGATATATAGTATAAAATGAATAGTAAAAGCCGCGCTGTGTGAATGAAATTGCAAAAGTGTCGGATATAGTAGATACTGACCTAGAAATAATGTGATACAATGTGTAAAAAGTGCAAAACAAAGAAGACACGCATGTATCGAACATGCACCTCAGTGTAAATGCATTGCTACAAAATATCTATGATGAAAAATCAAATACAATAAATGTTAACTGTGAAACAATGTGATGCAATGTGCAAAGAAATAACAACTTGAAAAAAACGCATGTGTATTAGATGCACTGCAGTGAAAATAATAAATAGTTAAAAAATGTCCATGATCCTGGATCTGTAATAGTCCATTAGGAAAATAGAAGATAAAACATTGGATGTAAAATAATCTCAGTCTCCTGTGACCATCAACAGAGAAATCTTCTGGAATGCACCTCACCTTTAGCAGAGACCCACCAGGGTCTGTATGCGCTGTTCCTCTAATTCGAAACAGGTAGAGGAAGCACCTGATGCCGAACACCTCCCAGTGATTTCCTCCTCTCAGGTACAGACTCTCTTGCAGTCTCAGGAGTTGAAAGCAGACAGTTCATCCAAATGGCCCATGCATCAAACAAAAAGTGGAAACTCGTAGTGCAGATGGTTTTAAAAGGATACTAAACTTTATCTATATGTGAGTAGTGTCCTTTTTTAATAAAGTTTAGTATCCTTTTAAAAGCATCCGCACTACGAGTTTCCACTTTTTGTTTGATGCATGGGCCATTTGGATGAATTGTCTGGTGGGTCTCTGCTAAAGGTGAGGTGCATTCCAGAAGGTTTCTCTATTGATGGGCACAGGAGACTGAGATTATTTTATATCCAATGTTTTATCTTCTATTGCAGATCCAGGATCATGGACATTTTGTAACTATTTATTATTTTCACTGAAGTGCATGTTATACACATGCCTTTTTTCTAGTTGTTATTCTTTGCACATTGCATCACATTGTTTCACAGTTAACATTTATTGTATTTGATTTTTCATCATAGATATTTTGTAGCAATTCATTTACACTGAGGTGCATGTTCGATACATGCGTGTCTTCTTTATTTTGCACTTTTTACACATTGTATCACATTATTTCTAGGTCAGTATCTACTATATCTGACACTTTTGCAGTTTCATTCACACAGTGCGGCTTTTACTATTTTATAATAATGAAAATAGTTGACAACTATGCACATAATTGATTAATTAATTGCAACCTTAATCTGCAGACACTGCATGGTCCCTGCACTTCAGCATTTTTTCCTTTTCAGCCGGGTCAGGCCACACCTGTGTGGTAGAACACCATAGATTGCTAGTTGTCTATGGGGCTCCTCTGCACAGGCGTGGACAGACAGTAGTTGGAGGACTTTGGCGAGGGAGGTAAACAGGCACCGGATTGCGGTAAGTATAAATCAGAGGTGAAGGGCTATTTGAGGGCAGGGGAGGGGAACATAAAGAATGAAAATATAGTTATACAGAAGTATATAGAAAGTTATCATTACGTTGCTCTGCGATCCAAAACAGTCCAAGCAATTCTGATGAAAGTTTTAGCCTTATTCATGCACACAAATGCAGTTTTTCCTATCGGCATCTTCTTAATAGCAAAACCTTGTATGCTGTCTACCAAAAGACCTCGGGAGGAAGTCCCGCATGATCCTGGTCAGGTGAAAGCATACGTCAGTGATTTCCTGCATGAAAACTGGTCACAGGGTTTGCTGCGTGCACAGATCTAGCACGGATGAGAGGACAGAAGGGAGACCCTTAGCATCTACAGCACATGTTATACAATTAGAATGGAAATCCCTATACAGCTTGAGACTATAAAAGCCAACTTGTAATTTAAGGAACATTTCTGGTCAACATTGTGCAAGTTCCACTTTGAGAGCTCCTCCACAGCCCAGACTGATTCAGATTTTGGAAGAGTCATGTATTTGGTTGACTGGAACTGTACATCTCGTTTCATGTACAGGAGTGGAGAAAGGTTTCATGGTACATAAGTATAGTGTTGAATTATCGGTGATTCATCATCAAAAAGGAACTTTGCAGCTTGTGGCTTCTCTCTCTGCTGACAGTGTTTGTGAGTAACTCACTGCTGAGTTATCTTCCACCTGATGACTGAACATCACTCAAGAAATGCACTCAGACACGGAAACCTCATAGATCACACCCACTGAATATTTAATAGTGATTTTTGTAAAAGGAAAATTGTATTTATTTGGGGGGGGCGGGGGTTATCTTTAATACATAGCCCAACTTAAAGAAAGGCTTCCAAGGCTGTAATAAAAACCTCAAAACTTACCTCTGCCTCAGATTCTGTCAACTTTCAGGAGGAGCTGGTGCCTCATTGCTGCCTCCTGTGAAAGCTTGATACTTCCTGCAAAAATGGTCTCCAGCATATAAGGGCTGACTTGCAGCTCCAGAGTTGTTCTTGAAGGAAGAATATTTAGGGCTCATGCACACGCGTATTAAAATACTGCCGTCTGCGCCAGATCTTTCTGCCAGAAGCTCCAGCATAGAAAATATGCCTTTGGCCCATAATTGCTCATGTTAATGCTCCTATGGCAAATAGACGTTTTTGTTTGAGAAGCGCCAAAGGCAATCCTTATCCCTCACACCAAGGAGGAGTACTGAGCATATATGCAGGGCCAGCCCCAAAGCAGTCAAGGGAACTGGGACATCTGGAAAAAAGAAAAAAAGGGGCGCCTTCCCTAGTGCAGATTGTTTAATCCAATAAAATCATCAAATTTGTACAGACAGGTACTCACAGAGTGAATGTTAAAACGAGCAGCAGGACAATGCAAATGGAGCAGAGCAAGGATCCGTGTAGAGCGTCCTGTATAAGACTGTATTGTCAATGCGTTTCCGGGGCACGCCCCCTTCGTCAGGACTTTTGCATTGTCCTGCTGCTCGTTTTTACATTCACTTTGTGAGTACCTGTCTACAAATTTCATGATTTTATTAGATTAAACAATCTGCACTAGGGAGGGCACCCCTTTTTTTATTTTTTCCAAATGCTCCTATGGCGTTTAGAGGCGTTTGCACGTAAACTCAGGCTGTTGGCTGGAACATTCATTTATGCTAAGCCACTATAATGAAATTACGCACATATACATGATTTACATATAAACTATGCCAGTAAGGGGGTTTGGAGAATTTTATTTGATGCCTCTGGGCATAAAACATGGATCTGCACTCAACAATGTGCATGAAATAAAGTAATATTTTTAAGGCAGAACTCTGGATAAAAATGTTATTAACCATTGCAGTGGAGCTACCCCCGCACTGTAAGGATTAGGTGCTTGTTCTTGCCTAGGGTCAAAAATTTTACAAAGTTATGCTCGCCTGATCCTCCAAGCCAGTTTGCTCTTAGATCGGTTGCTGGAGCCTTTCTCCCCTCCTCTGCCCTCTGCAGCGGTCTGGGTCCCTGAGTCATCACGTTCTATACACAGTGGGCATGAGGATGCAGAGGGACATGGCATCGCTGCAGAGGAGAAGACGGGCAGGAGGGAGCGCTGTCACAGCTGGCTGGGTCGGAGGATCGGGTTAGTACAACATTTTTGACTCTTGACAAAAACGAGCACTTATCCCTTGCAGTGTGGGGGTAGCTCAACTTCAAGGGGTAATAATATGTCTTGGCCTGACACCAAGGATTACTTTTCTAAATCAATTTTTCCTACAACTCCGCCACCCTAGTTCTTCAGACTGCTCCCTTATACGTATGAGTGCCAAAGTAAAGCTAAATAGAGGGGCAGATATCAATCTTCTTATAAGCAAGTTGGTGCAGTTATAATAATTTAGTAATAGATGGATTGTCTTTTTCTTTTTTTTAGGAGTTCTGGGTGAGCCTTCCCTTTGTATGGTAGCTAGGCGTGTTTTCACTTTTTAATGAATGAAATATCATTTGCTTTTCTCTATCAGTATTTACCTATGACATTTTATTGCTGATATGGAATGAGCGGTATCGCTTATGTATGAGTTTTTAATCATGAGAGGCTGGTACTCGAAAGCAGGTGACTCAAGAACATTTTTCACTGCGTATATCTTTATTAATATCGTAGAACCGGTTCCTTATAAAAAGATCTGTACCAGCTTTTTTGTTTAGACTGCAGGCAGCAGATTGCAACAACAACATAAATCAATCAGAATTCACTTTACTGACTGAATTTAGATTAATGGCTGGGGATACTGTTCTTTTCCTCTTGCTTGCTTGTAGAGGACAAAGCTGACGGGAGTACCTTTTAGATGGTACTGCCTTCTCCCATCGCCATAGAAGTCAGGCCCCTTTTATATAGCAGGGAATAGTTCCCTTTATCCAATCTTCACTGGACACCGCAGTATTACTGCACACTGTGGCCTGCACTTCATGACCCATTCATAAAATGCAGGAAGTAGTGTGGAGCCAGCTTAAAGCGCAAGAAAAGTAAAAAAAAAATAATTGTTGGGTGGCAAAGATTTCCAGCAGAAGAGACGCCTAAAACTTTCACCCTCTTCTGAAGAGGATTACCATTGACCTCAAGGCCTTGCGACCGTTGCACATCACCTGGCTGGGTCGTTGTGCAGCGGTAAAAATGAATATATTACCACGGATCTTGTACCTCATGCAGGCTCTCCCCATTAGCCTACCCTCTCATTTCTTCAGGACAATTCACAGTGACATTATCTCATTCATATGGGCGGGTAAGACACCCAGACTCAGTAGACGTATCCTTTCGCTGCCCAGGAACAGAGGGGGAGTGGGACTACCGGACATCTCCACCTATTACTCCGCCGTACACTTGTCGAGACTCATTGACTGGTGCCTCCAACGGGAGGATAGGGAGTGGGTGGCAATGGAACGGAGTTTGTTCCACCTCCCGATTGAAGGTCTCCCGTGGCTACACTCCCCTCTGCCCACAGAGGTCCAATCCCACCCACTGGTTTCTGCCACTCTGAAGGTGTCACGTAAAATTATAAGAACATCCAGTTTGTCCCCGACGCCCTCGCCTATGACGGGGTCCTTGGGGACCCCGATTTCCCCCTGGGTTCGGAGAATGGCCAGATGCGTCTGGCACTCCTTAACATCTCGAAGTTTCGTTTACTTGACTTCAGGTGTTCGGGAGAATGGTTGTCACTGGCATCCATCCAAACCCTCACGGAGCCTTCTCTGGACTTCTGGTGCTCACTTTCGTTGCGCCATTTTCTCAGAGCGGTTCCGAATGCGTCTCAGCTAGACAGACCTCTGACAGTTTTCGAGCAATTATGTGTGGGTAGTCTCCCCGCCAGACCAATTGCTGGAGCTTTGGGAGAGGAATGTTGTCCCATTCTTGTCTGATATAGGATTCTAACTGCTCAACATTCCTGGGTCATCTTTGTCGTATTTTTGGTTTGAAGATTTGCCAAATATCTTCAACAGGTGGAAGGTCTGGGCTGCAGGCAGGCCAGCTAAGCACCCGGACTCTTCTACTATGAAGTCATGCTGTTGTCATACATGCAGAATGGGGTTTAGCATTGTCCTGCTGAAACATGCAAGGCCTTCCCTGAAAAAGACATGGTCTGGATGGGAGCATATGCTGCTCTAAAACCTGGATATATCTTTCCGCATTGACGGAACCTTTCCACATGTGCAAGCTTGCCACTCCATACAAACTAATACACCTCCATACCATCAGAGATGCAGGCTTTTGTACTGAGTGCTGATAACAAGCCGGAAGATCTCTCTCCTGTTTAGTCTGGAGGATAAGGCGCCCATGGGGGTTGTAACTCTTGTTCACATGTGCAGGGGTTCCATCATCGGTGGTCTCCCATTGTGACTCCTTACGCTCAATGTGTAGAGGGAAAGCCTCTGGAGCCACACCCGCAAGATCACGGATATCACTAAATGTACCTCAGACTACTACAGTGATTTTCAGCATCCCCAGCAGCCTTCTGGAGATCAGATATGGATAACTGCATCAAGCCAATTTGAAGCAATAAGTTTCCATAATAGATCATTCCTGGAGTTCCACTTTAAAGCAAAACCATGCTCACCTCTTCTCCAGGGGTCCGACATCTGTGAACCACCTCCCCAGCATTGACAGCTTCTCTCCAGATTTTTTAGGGTTGCGGATACACGGCCATCTTGATTTGCCAAGCTATGATGATGCAGCTCAGTATGCACCTTAAGAGGTTTTTGCAAGGAGGAAGCTAAAAATTCCTTAAGTGCAGAAAATGCATAATATGCAAAAGAATAGAAAAAAGTTTCCCTCTCGCATGTTTTTAAAAGTACACTAAAGTTTTAGAGTACAATAAACTTAAGATTTTTATACTGCCCTTATGCCTGTAAACCTCTCCAAAGGTGGAGTCCTGTCAGTCATAGGTCAATTTTTTTGTACTTCTTTGCAGTACGTGCCTTCCTTGTTTAGATGGTGAATGTGAACCTGGTGACACTTTTCTGCGAGTACTATTTGCTGTAAATATAGGCCCCAATTAGCTGATATCTTTATTATACGGTGTCAGATGAGATAACTTTCTCACCCTCTGTGACACTAAAACGGAGCTGTGTGTAGGATCCCGCTGCTCAATCACAGCATTAAGTGCCCGGGATTAGGCATCTTCAAGAGCAGGATAACATGGATTCCAGCCTCACGTGGTGTAGAGAATGTAAGCTGGCAAGGTGCAGTGTTTTTCATATTGTCTAAGAGCCCAGGTTCAGGATTTCTCAACACATCATTAACCTCTGAGTGTTTATGATTTGTGACTGTGGACGTGACCGGAGGCCGGTTAAATATTCATTAAGAGCCGCGCTGCTTTGCTTGATGAGCGCTTAGCGGTTGTTCGTACTTCATCTTGCTCCTAGGGCAAGCCTGATGCAAAGATGTGTGTCATAGAGAACTGCTACTTAAAATATATGTAAAAGTAACAAGTTAACGTGATATCAAAAGTAGGGATGCACCGATATTGATACTAGAGAGCCTGGAGCCGGCGTCACAAGTGACGAGAGAGCATGGGGCAGGGCAGCGTATAATGATGCGCTGCCCGGCTTCCTGATTGGTCGGAAACTGGCCAATCAGGAAGCCAGGCGCCATGTAATGACACTGCACCTGACTTTGTGATTGGTCGGGAAGCCGGCTTCTCATGCATGGGCACGGCTTCCCTGATAATCAGGAAGCCAGGTGGCGAACCATTACACGCCGCCTGGCTTCCTGATTGGGACTTCTGGTACTCGGTATTCGGTATCGGCGAGTACCGAAAAGAAATATCGGTATTTGATACAGAAATACCGGTATTGGTGCATCCCTAATCAAAAGTAATTGCAGGCAGTCCCTGACTTACAGACGTCCGAATTACGGAAAACCCGTACTTACGAACCGAGGCCACCAGCTGCCGGTACATTTTGGAGAACTGTGGCTGCAGCGGCCTGTGTCCCTTCAAATCCCCGCTGCTCTCCCCACCTGTGTTGGTGGGGGCAGCGGGGGCACAGACCGCTGCATTTCTCCACTGCCCCCCGTACCTCTGCTGCTTTCCTGGCCGGTTCCTCCTCTTCTCCTGGTCAGTCTGCACCTCCTCTTCCCCCGGTCCGTCCGCTTCTCTCTCCCCGGTCCGACGCTCCTCCGGTCCGGCCGCTGCTCCTGTGCCCTGCCTCCTCTTCATCTGCAGGCTGGTAGCCATACCCAGCCTGCTATTGGATATTGTGAAATGCAATAGCCAATAGCAGGCTGGCTATTGCACCCGCCCACTGCCTGCTGTCAATCAGAACTTTCTCCTTCAGGCCCCTCCTCTGCTGATTCACAGCAGGCAGTGGGCAGATGCAATAGCCAGCCTGCTATTGGCTATTGCAATAGCCAATAGCAGGCTGGCTATTGCTTCCAACATTAAAATACAAAAATAAAAAAACAATAAAAAAGACAATAAAATGTTTAAAAAAGTAAAAAAAAGTTAAATAAATAAAAATCTTGTATGTAACCCGGGGACTGCCTGTATCACTTTTAATAAATGTGCTGCTTTTGGTAAATCCCTGGTAATCCTGCCATGGAGGTGCTTGTTCAGGCACATTACAGAGGCATATCACACAGGCATATCACACAGGCATATCACACAGGCATATCACACAGGCATATCACACAGGCATGGTCTGGACAAATTAATATAGAATTCAGACGCCAGTCTGTCCAATCCAGGAGCCAGCAGGATTTTTTTAGTGGCCAGCTCCACTGACAACAAATGGGGAAAACCTCAAAAGTTATGGGCCAGCTGTAATTTTTGAGGCACACTGGCAACCTGGCTCCTGGGATCCAGCCCTGCTGTAAAGCATATGTAACCCCAACCACCAAAATCTAATATAAGCTTTAACATGTTAATGTAATTTCAAAAATCCTTTTATTTATTTTTAACATGCAGCTTTTAGTAAAATAATAAATGGTGATCCTGCATATAGATCCTTGTTCAGGCACTTCCTCCTAAAGGGTGACCTCACTCTGTCCCTTTCTCACAACACACTGTTCGTGTGCATTTTCACATTGGTTTCCAACGGAGACTGCAGGTAATAGGTTCAACACACAACGCAGACATGGTCTTCTGTTGTCACTATTAGGAAATCCATTGATTAGTGGAGAAACCCATAGACCATCAGTAGAAATGCCATGAAGTCTTTATTGGAGTGCATGTAGACAAGAAGTTGATGCAAGAGATGAAAAAGAAGCTAAACAAATATTTTATTAAAGGCCACGTCCACCTCTTGCAAAAAAGTAGTAAATGCAGAGAAACATTGATCTCTTCTTCGATGTGCATTTAATACTATTTTGCAATGGAGCCTGCAGAGTATTGCATTTGCTTTCAGTGCATCGCGGGTACAATGATCAGGCTCTTGCTAATCTACCCCCAGCTTCATGTCAGTATGGAGGTACGGACCTGTAGCAGGAAACTACAGACCGGATAGGAGGAGGGATGCCCGCTCTCTACAAGTCCCATCTACCACTATGGGTATAACATAAAATTATTTCATGTTATACCCTAAATATGGGTGTAACCTGAAACATGGTATAAAACGTGGACTTGGCCTTTAAAGAACAAAAAGTTTCTATTCACAACAGAGATAGAACTACAAAACCAGCATCTTGTTCCTGTGAGACCACTCGGGCAACTTCTGTGGAAAGCTGATGTTTTAGTTATGGCCTCAATCCGCATACTAGGTTCTTGAATCCCTGGGACATTCCAGCTGTGACTAATTCCCACAGTAGTCTCCTCTGCCTCCCACAAGGCCACAATGAGGGTGTCATCCTTGTGCAGCTGGACTCCCAAGATATTTGTATGTTCAGCATTATGAAGAATCCATCAGGGAGGTCTGCTCCCATCAATTGGCCTTGTGATAGCGGATACTGGAAATCCTGGCAGAGTCATCTCACCACTGGAGTTCTGAGAGATATAAGAAGCCAGCTTGTGGTCAATCATTCAGGACAGAAATAGGAGCCATAGGTGGAGGTGGCTTATTCTGTAGTTGCTTAGGTCCCATCAGGGTCGGTGCTAGACTATTTTGCGCCCTAGGCAAGACCATCTACTTGCAGCTCCCCTCCGGTGGCGCAACCCCCAATTCCCCTTGCGCGGCCCCATTCTCTTGCCACCTAGCTTCCGCATATGACAAGTGAATGTAAGCAGCCTGGATAAATAGCCAGAGTGCTATTGGTTATTTTATTTGAAATCGCCAATAGCAGACTGGCTATTGACACCCCCCCCCCCCCCCCCGCGCCG
>NW_017306665.1:472540-516492 GCF_000935625.1 Nanorana parkeri
GCAATAGCCAGCCTGCTATTGGCTATTGCAATAGCCAATAGCAGGCTGGCTATTGCTTCCAACATTAAAATACAAAAATAAAAAAACAATAAAAAAGACAATAAAATGTTTAAAAAAGTAAAAAAAAGTTAAATAAATAAAAATCTTGTATGTAACCCGGGGACTGCCTGTATCACTTTTAATAAATGTGCTGCTTTTGGTAAATCCCTGGTAATCCTGCCATGGAGGTGCTTGTTCAGGCACATTACACAGGCATATCACACAGGCATATCACACAGGCATATCACACAGGCATATCACACAGGCATGGTCTGGACAAATTAATATAGAATTCAGACGCCAGTCTGTCCAATCCAGGAGCCAGCAGGATTTTTTTAGTGGCCAGCTCCACTGACAACAAATGGGGAAAACCTCAAAAGTTATGGGCCAGCTGTAATTTTTGAGGCACACTGGCAACCTGGCTCCTGGGATCCAGCCCTGCTGTAAAGCATATGTAACCCCAACCACCAAAATCTAATATAAGCTTTAACATGTTAATGTAATTTCAAAAATCCTTTTATTTATTTTTAACATGCAGCTTTTAGTAAAATAATAAATGGTGATCCTGCATATAGATCCTTGTTCAGGCACTTCCTCCTAAAGGGTGACCTCACTCTGTCCCTTTCTCACAACACACTGTTCGTGTGCATTTTCACATTGGTTTCCAACGGAGACTGCAGGTAATAGGTTCAACACACAACGCAGACATGGTCTTCTGTTGTCACTATTAGGAAATCCATTGATTAGTGGAGAAACCCATAGACCATCAGTAGAAATGCCATGAAGTCTTTATTGGAGTGCATGTAGACAAGAAGTTGATGCAAGAGATGAAAAAGAAGCTAAACAAATATTTTATTAAAGGCCACGTCCACCTCTTGCAAAAAAGTAGTAAATGCAGAGAAACATTGATCTCTTCTTCGATGTGCATTTAATACTATTTTGCAATGGAGCCTGCAGAGTATTGCATTTGCTTTCAGTGCATCGCGGGTACAATGATCAGGCTCTTGCTAATCTACCCCCAGCTTCATGTCAGTATGGAGGTACGGACCTGTAGCAGGAAACTACAGACCGGATAGGAGGAGGGATGCCCGCTCTCTACAAGTCCCATCTACCACTATGGGTATAACATAAAATTATTTCATGTTATACCCTAAATATGGGTGTAACCTGAAACATGGTATAAAACGTGGACTTGGCCTTTAAAGAACAAAAAGTTTCTATTCACAACAGAGATAGAACTACAAAACCAGCATCTTGTTCCTGTGAGACCACTCGGGCAACTTCTGTGGAAAGCTGATGTTTTAGTTATGGCCTCAATCCGCATACTAGGTTCTTGAATCCCTGGGACATTCCAGCTGTGACTAATTCCCACAGTAGTCTCCTCTGCCTCCCACAAGGCCACAATGAGGGTGTCATCCTTGTGCAGCTGGACTCCCAAGATATTTGTATGTTCAGCATTATGAAGAATCCATCAGGGAGGTCTGCTCCCATCAATTGGCCTTGTGATAGCGGATACTGGAAATCCTGGCAGAGTCATCTCACCACTGGAGTTCTGAGAGATATAAGAAGCCAGCTTGTGGTCAATCATTCAGGACAGAAATAGGAGCCATAGGTGGAGGTGGCTTATTCTGTAGTTGCTTAGGTCCCATCAGGGTCGGTGCTAGACTATTTTGCGCCCTAGGCAAGACCATCTACTTGCAGCTCCCCTCCGGTGGCGCAACCCCCAATTCCCCTTGCGCGGCCCCATTCTCTTGCCACCTAGCTTCCGCATATGACAAGTGAATGTAAGCAGCCTGGATAAATAGCCAGAGTGCTATTGGTTATTTTATTTGAAATCGCCAATAGCAGACTGGCTATTGACCCCCCCCCCCCCCCACTGAGCAGAGGAGTGGGCCCGAGAGAGAAAGTTGTCTTGAAGTTCCGCTCCTCTGCTTAGTGGCCGAGTACAATGGCCAGCCAGCTTTTGCGATTTGAAATATACGGGGGGCGCCGTGGGGAGGCGAGTGTTCGATGCTGCGACCTAGGCAGCAGTGTGCCTAGTGGCAGCACCGGCCCTGGGTCCCATTCACCCCTGACCATTTCGTAGCTCAAATGCCTGACTATATTCATACATAGAATCCCCCGAACCAAATAACCCTATTAAAGCATTTAGGAAAGCAACCACAATTATTCTTGGGGCTTTAACGGTGCGCATAAACCACAGTTTAGACAAAAGTTCTTTGAAAGTTTGAATCACTTTATTGTGTTCATTAAAAAAAAGTTATAAAATTAGTTTAAAACATTGTTTGCTACCCAATCAGATCTGTATCATGATCCCTCTAAGTAAACCTCCTAGACCTAATGACATCAATACAAATGTTGACATATATAATTATATACAAAGCACATACATGTAGCTTGTTCATACAAATATGTGTAATGGTCCAGGTCGTGACACGTTTCGCAGTCTATGCTTAATCAGGAGGGTGAGGTTCTTCCTTTTTGGGAATATTAGCCAAAACACAATACAGGTCTGTCACTACCAACCAATCACCATCAGAGTACAGGATGCCTGAGGTTGCCCATAAGGAACTATTAAAGAGATTGCCCAATTTCTGTATCATATAAGAGGAAGCCCCATGGCCTTGATCATTTGTGTGGAGTCTCATGTTATAGTCATGTCTTCTCTTGTGCTGTAGTATCCCTCTCTCGTGGTTCCTCCATAAAATAGCTTTAATAGAGTTCTGCAACACTCAATAGGAGGAATCCCATTCTTTTCAATGGCCCCTGTCACATATGTCTGTCACTTGTAGCAAAATGCCTATACCCCCAAAAAAAGGTACATGAGCTTCTTTCGGGGCAGTCATGCATTTTGGACATAATAGACTTCAGGGGTAGCATCTGAAGAATGAAAGGAAGATGCGAGGAACACATGTTTTTCATGCTTTTCTTGCCCAGTAACTAACTCTCCATTGGCTAAAAATAATAGAAATTCTCAAGCTTAAAACACACGCAAAATGCCGGTACAAACGCTAATAAAAAGAGCCCAAAAAAAGGCAAAAGACAAGTGCGAGTGAGGCCTTAGAAAGCGATATATTATAACTAAAAATGTTAGGAAAGGCAGAAAAGGGCATTTATTATATTATAAAGATTTTACGTCATATTGAAAGAATGGTGTACCATGCAAGTTTTACTGTGTGTTACCTTTTACAATGGCAACCTGACGCACATACAGTAGATGTCAATGCACTGGCGCTATTGGCATGTGTTGTAGTGTGCTACATTGCCGAAAAGACTGCAAGTCTGGTTCTTCAAAAGTCAAAATGCATTGACGGCTCATTCAGAATGAGAGGGATGCCTTCAAGTAAAATTGAACCTTTTGGTTTTTTTTTTTCTTTTTTGCATATATCTACTGCTAGCAGGCAGTAGATATATGCAAAAACATAAAAAAAAAGTTACCAACTAGGTAAAAACGTACATGTGCCTCCGCCGCTCGCTCCAGGCTGGGTATCTGAAGATTCTCGAGCGGCCGTGAAGGATCATGGGGCGGGCGCATGCGCGGTAGAGCTCTTCGGCCGGGAGAAGAGGAGAAACACAGGGTAAGTCTGGTGCGTCTTCTGTGACCCACGGAGCCTGTCCAGCGTGCACGCTGCGGGCTGCGTGCATTGACTTACACCGTGTCTCTCCTCGTCTCCCGGGCCGAAGATCTCTACTGCGCATGCGCCCCCCATCATCCTGCTCGGCCGCTTGAGAATCTTCAGAACTTCAGACGGTAGCGAGCTGCGGGGATAGAGCTAAGTAAAACCCTTTTTGGTGACTTTTTTATTCATTATATTTTTGCATATGTCTACTGCTAGCTAGCAGTAGACATATGCAAAAAAAAGAAAAGAGTTTAATTTTACTTTAGCTGTAGCAGTGTAGAGGTAGCCTCACTGCAAATGTCGTTTTTTGTTTTCCTGGAGATGGGCTTTAAAATGACTCCACATACCACCTTTTGATGACCTCGTATATGCTGCAGATACCAGATACATGGAAATACCTTCACCCTACTAGATCATAAAAACTGTCTATGTTTAGTAAAGTCCACACCACTGGCATCCTGCCCATAACTTGTTATTTATTTATTTTTGCGCCACCAGCTTGGCCCGTCCTCTAGATTTGGCGGTGAGAGCCAGGCCCCTCTGCCTTACGCAATCCAACCTCACTTCTTCATGCGTTATCATGAACTGAAGCAAAAGTCATATGGACCGGGGAGGGGGGGCAATAAACGTAAGGCCCGCGTTTTCTCACGATTTACTGCTCCGAATTCTTCTGCCTCATTATACTCATTACTGCCTATAGCGTAAATATTATGTATCGGCTGCCATGGAAACAGTTGTTTTCCTGGTTTGCTAAATTTACTCTCGAGTTGAATATTAACGTAGCGACTGGCAGTACATGAAAAGGGGAAAATAGCTGACGAATGACTCACCATGACTCATCCGCGGTGATCTCGGCAGCCTGGCTTTGGACACTGACATCCGACCAGCTGGCAAGCAGTCTTGCTGCATTTTTTTCTAGGAAAACACTCGATACATTTCATTCTCTTGGAGCCCTCTTGTGCAACAGAGCAGACCCCCTCCAGGACCAAGAACCGCGGCGGAAAAAAATGCCCCTCCGTGCCATGCATAGTTATATAAAGGCCTAGGGGCACTCTTACACAACACTCAGCGGGGTGAATGTGTCCGATAATCTTGTTTTGCTGAGCTAGTTTGACGTCCATCCGTCTCAAGTGATTTAATTCACATTTCGAGAGCTTTGTTTATTTGTATGTGTTGGGAAGCGGCTAATGTTGCTTTAATTAAAGATGATCTGTGCTGTGTCATTTTAAAGTGGAACTTCAGTCAAAAAAATAACAAGATTAAAAAAGAAAAGCCCATGAAAACATAAAAATATGGAAACCAGCTTTTGCAGCAGTTTTCACCCTTATTGCAGAGATTCCCCCTGCAGTATTTTTTTCTGCCACTAGATGTCCTCAGCTTGATGGCCAGCATCATTTAAGAGGCTTCCTCTGAGCATTGGTGGTTCTGGGCCTGCCCCCAGGGCTGTAATCTCTGTCAATTTGCTTTCTTCTCCTAGTAGCATGCCTCTTGGCAGCACATGGACTGGTTGGCAGCTTCTTTTTCTTCTTCTTCCTCTTCCTCTCATGCTTCAGCTCTGCTGCACAGGGACTGCAAGAGGCTGATACCAGGTCACATTCCGGTACTTGCGCTGCCTGTATTTAAAAAATACATTTAAAGCTGAACTCCAGCCAAATACAATTGTTGGCCATTTGCACTGTAAAAATAAATGAACACATGTGGCCGGTACCGTGTTATGTAATACATTTCTTTTCATTTCCCCCATAGTCAGTGCCAAACATCCATCACTGAAACTTTACGGATTCGGCTAGAGTACACAGATCACAGTAGGTGACTCTGCTCTACAGCTCGTCCATTCTGCAAACTTCTTGCATTCCTTTCAGTGCATGCAAGGCATTCTGTGATTGGACGAGGGTAGAACATGATGTTAATCCACACCTCCTCCAATCACAGAGTGCCTGGTTGTAACACATGATAAACAGTGTTTTTGCATGCAATTAGCATAAGTATCTAAATCTGTCTTGATATCAGCTTCCTGTCACCCCCTGCATTCAGCAGACTTGGAAAGAAAGGACAACACTAGGAGCCCGTCAGGCTCTGTTGCATACACATGTGCTGACAGGAGGAGAGAGCAGTGAGCAGGCCTGATGACTTATCTGTGTGTTGCTGCCACATTTGTGCCCAATCAGCAGCCTGGGGGCAGAGACATGACACCACTGCCTTCCTTAACTCTAGCAGAGAAAGTCGTGTCACCCTTCTCGCTGTGCTGTCTGCCAGAGGTGTATGAATTACAAGAGTGCCTGGGCAAAATTGCAAAACCTTTGGCAAACGACCACGTGTGTATTGAGCCGTCGACACTGAAAGCTCACCTGTTGAGTGCACCACATGCCTTACAATCTGATTGTACCATTTTCTTTAGTTCTAACAACAACTATGTAGTGCTAGGGCCTGCGTGATTGGATGCAGATGGGTTGGATAGATTTGGTGCTTATATTACAAAGTTTTTATAAATCCAAATTTGAGGATTGTACAAGATCAGATTGTAACATGTATGGCAGGGCTGGGCAATTCCAGGCCTCCAGCTGTGTTCTAACTAAAAATCCCAACATGCCTCTGCCTCATGGGACTTGTAGTTCTGCAACAGTTGGAGGGCCGAAGTTGCCCACCCCTGGTGTATGAGGTTTTTTCTGCAATAGGACATATTTCCCTACATTCTGCTCCTAATGGGCTGCAAGCATGTAGCGATCTTCTCTTTCTGGGTGACCTTTGAGCCCCATCCAATAAAACAAATGCGCAGGTTTATTCACGACTGCAGGGCTTGCCCATGAGCAAAGTTTGCCTGCAGTTAGTCACTTGTCCTACCTATAGACTGTTGCTTGAACTTGGCCGCGCAGAGCACAGGCTGTGATATTTTGCTGGGAAGTCAATGAGGCGGCACTGTTCATTGTTTCCATTGAGCCTCAGATGTCGAGAACTCCGGCCAAGTAATAGGAACGCCAGCCGCTAAATGCGTTTCCATCCACATTCATTTATTCATTTATTTTACCGTGGGAAAAATCATAAATCAGGCCGCTGTAAGCGTTCGTGCTCGTGTTTCTGAAAGCAGCTTAACATTTTTTATGTATATTGTCCTAATGAAAATGAAACCTATATGTACTGTGAACGATCAGATTTATAATGAATATATGGATCTGCTGAGTCACTTTTGGTGCTACAATTTAAAGGATATGTCAGAACTTTTTTGTTTTGGATAGATGGATAGATCTTGCTAGTCGTCCCCGCCAGCTCTCAAAACACCTGAACAATGCCGGCATCCAATCAGATTGTTCAGGTAGTTTGAGAGCCAGCGGGGCTGACTAGCAAGATAATGAAGCTTGGCCCAGAGGGAGATTCCTCCATCCACACAGTTTAGCGTTGATGGGGGGAATCTGTTGCATGTTTTTAATCTGACCATAGAAAATCTGCATAGAATATATAGGTGTATGTCCAGCTTTAAGGAGATTGTACAATCCGATTATAGTTTAGACCAGGGGTAATGAATTAAAATTCAATCAGGTCCGGAGTGTAAAATTTTCATTGAGCAGAGGTCCGAATCGCGGCCTAGCCAGAGCGGTAGCTCAATCTGTGTCTGTAATACGGTCCGCCTTGTAGGCTGCTTACACACCACTACTCTACAATGCACAGCTGCTGGTGTGTGTTCCCAGGTACAGTGCTGATGTGCCGATCACACTGTTCATTTATTTTGTTAGAACTCCTGCTGTCCCCACATGCCTTACATGCATGTGTTCTTTTGGGTCAGATGGCGGATGCAGCAGGGTTGGTATTAATTTTTCTTTTTATTGAAAATGTTTTTACCTTTTTACCACCTTTTAATTATTTATTTTTGTATTCTATTTTTTACTTTATGACCTTTTGTATCTTAGTTGTATTTTTTTTAACTTTATCACCGTTTTTTTTTTTTTGCTATCACAAAAGGGATAACAAGCCCCTTTGTATCAGCATTTTGAGGTGACAGGTTCTCTTTATGGAGACATCAGGGGTCTATTAGACTCCTGATGTGTCTTTTGCCCTCCAAAATAGAACATCAAGCACAGGATTGTGCTTAATGAACTTTATCCCTGGTGCTTCAGCCGGGTTTTGACAGCTCTGAAGCAGGAAGCGCTGAGAGCACAGAGCTCCCTGTGTCATTCAGCACAGAGCAGATCCGGAAACAGTCTACTCTAGCACTCCATCCTGACACTGTTTGCTGTGGTCCCGGGTCCCCCTAGAGGAGCTGGGGACCCGAAAGCCATGTCGAGGGGCGCACAATAGCATGCTAGTTAAAGAGATCTGGCTTTACAGCCACCCAGATCCTGTTAACTACATCTGGACCCAACTGCTGCTTTTGTGTTTGCTTTCCCCTTCCATCTCCTACCTCCTGTGTAACTCCTTTCCTGTTCTCCTTTCATTAATCCCTGGTCCTTCTTCCTACCCCCTGGACCCTACTGCCGCTTCTGTGCTTTTTCCCCTTCCATCTCCCCCCACTGATGCTGTAGATTAGGGATGCATCGATACCGGTTTTTCGGTATCGAGTATGAGTACCGATGTTTTGCTTTCAGTGCTTGCCGATACGAGTACCGATAAGGGTGCTTCCGCTAGCATGGAGCCGGCTTCCCGGGCAATCCAGAAGCCGGGTGGCAGGTAATTACATTACCGCCTGGCTTCCGGGAAGCCGTCTTCATGTTGTCTGGCCGGCTCGATTGTGATTGACTGGGAAACCGGCTTCCCAGCCAATCGGCATCGAGCCGGCTTCCCGGCCAATCAGGAAGCCGGGCGGCGAGTAATGGCCTGCTTCCTGATTGGCCGGGAAGCAGGCTCCATGCTAATTGGCCAGGAAGCCGGCTTCCCAGCCAATCAGCATGTCTTTCTCTGGATCAACCATGTTTTTAGGGTTCTGTATATGGAGGTTTTCAATTTATTAATTTTCTTCTGTTGGTTGAACTTGATTGACATGTCCTTTTTTTTTTTCTTTTAAACCTGATTAACTGTGTATGTTAGGATGAGTAATAGTATTGAGTGTGATATGGAATCACTATAGGTTATAATTCTCTTAGGATTTTATGGTCTTTATCTTGACAGCTATTCATGCGGCGTGAAGTTTATCTCTTTTTTGCGTCATTTGAGGAGGTATTTAATCAGCTTCAGCAGACCAAGGTCATGTAGAGAACTTGTTTTGAGTTCATATGTAGCTTCACACCTCTTGTTAAAGAGAAACTATGTTCTCATCCATCTTGCTACCGCCTCTCTTTTTGGTTTTTGCATTAAGCAACTGAAAAAAAACAAGAACATTTTTTCTGCTTCTGAGCCAAGTTGTCAGTAGAAGGCTTACCTTACAAATAGTTTTTTTTACAGTGTGTGCATATGTACACCGATCAGACATTAAATTATGACCACCTGTCTAATATTGAGAGGGTCTCCCTTTTCCTGACCCATCGTGGCATGGACTCCACTAGACCTCTGAAGGCATGCTGTGGTATGTGGCCCCAAGCCATCAGTAGCAGATCTTTTAAGTCCTGTAAGTTGCAAGCTGGGACCTCCTTCGCTCCCCTTGTATATCAATGATCCTTGGCCTCCCAAAACCCTGACGCTAGTACGCCAGTTTTCCTTACTTGGACCAGTTTTGGTAGGTCCTGACCACAGCAGACCGGGAAAATCCCACAAGAGCTGCAGTTTTGGAGTTGCTCTGACCCAGTCGTCTAGACATCACAGTTTGGCCCTTGTCAAAGTTGCTCAAATCCTCACACTTGTCCATTTTGTCTGCTTAAAACACATCAACTTCAGGGACAAAATGTTCACTTGCTGCCTAATATATCCCACCCACTTCCAGGTGCCATTGTAATAAGAGAAGCAATGCTATTCACTTTACCTGTCAGTGGTCATAATGTTATGGCTGATCGGTATATATCATATATACATACGTGTTAGTGTGTATGTAGAAATATGTGCTTCTCTAACATAATCCACACAGCTGCACCTTGTAGTAGAAGAGGATGTATACTTACCTCTCGGGTGGGTGGCAAGTCCGTTCTTCGATCCCTTCCAGTTACATCACAATAGGACTCCACAACCAGCAGGAGGAACCGTGACACCCAGCCTGAAACTCGTCATCTAACACACCTGGAAATATCACATAGCAGTGGTACTGCCAGCTCTGAAACTAAGCAAAGACTGGACCAACACTCAACCCAAGAGGTAAGTAGTTATTATTTTCTATTACAGGGTACAGCTGTCTGAATTATTTTAGAGAAGCAACAAGATTGCTCAAATGGCCAACTTCACTCTTGTTCTTTAAATCTTTCCCTCAAGCCTTTGAGTGGCAGTTATCTATCTGAATACTAACCTTCAGCCCCGTTCCTGAGATCTTCACTTTCTGGCCCAGCTCAGTGCCACACAGCCTTTTGCAAGGAGAAGTCCCAGACACGTGCACCTCCTTCTGTGCACCACTCACCGTATTCATTCCTATGGCTGTACTCTGAATAGCTTGGGGATGCCATGAGTGCAACCAACCATAGGAATGAAAGTAGCAAGCATGCACATTAGACTCAGGACGTGGTTGGAACATTATGCTGCAAAAGCTGTGGGTTGCCAGGCAGGGTCACACGCTAAAGCTCTGGGGAGCAGGGCTGACTAAGTTTTCAGTTATGATCTGACTTGATAAATAGAATTTCTATACAGCTGGATACCAACCGTCTGATTTTGTTTTAGAGCTAATCTGTCAGACTAACAAAAATTTCCAATAACCATGTAATGTGAGAGCATGCCTTATTAATCAGTTTCCATTATATTCAGCTCACTACACAGTTTTTGGTAGATTGTATTATTAGGGCAGAACTAAAAAACAACGAAGACTGTAGGTCACTCTGGGACACATAAAATAGATAATTTACCAAATCTATCACATAGTGGCAAAGTAGCCATGTCAAACCAGATCTTCTAATACATTTGGCCCCAATCAATACCTAGCTAATATCATTGAGTCAGATACCGCTATAGTCCACCATATTCAATAAAAAGGACTGTTAACATCCAGTTTGTATGTCCAACAAAGCTGACAAGACGATCACTAGAGGCGGCAGTCATAAACTTTATCAATTCTGATGCCAGGTTCCTTCCACCCCTTGCAGCCCCACAACATTGGGAGATAATGACAACTATCGTTGTCTCCTCATCTGTTAATTCCATCGTGCATGAAAATAAGGTAGAGACTCTGAAAATATGATATGTGGTCAGGAAGGTTCTATGTACTGTATAGGAATTCCAAAATTATCCTTATCCTCAACTATTCTTTGATAAAATGATGTAACATTTTAAAAGTAAGATTTGTAACAATTTTTATACCTAAAAAGTCCTTTTAGGGTCTTTTTGTTCTCTGTATTTCAATTGTGTCCTTAATCTTCTTCCTAGAGTTCAGCTCCGAGCAGAATCCTTGCCAGGGAAGGTCTCGCAGAACACCAAGGTGGTGGTCTAATTCCACAATACATACAACAAGTGCAGGACCTGTATGAAAGTGTTGGCTTTTATGACCAATGCTATCACTGTGCCTGGTTCTCCCTAATAGGTAGATACGTATGTGGGACTCATGATAAATATCAGTGTCCTTGCTCTCCACCATTACCACCAATTTTTGCTTTGTAATTTTGTATCTGAAGACGTTTATTACAAGTTCAACATAAGTAATCTTTATTGCTTATCTCTTTGACCTGACCCTAGTCCTAAATGTCACAGCTTGAGGAATACCTCCCAAACCAACGTAGCATTCATAAATCAGTAGGAACGATTACGCTAACATCTGTTCCCATGTGAGGAACTCATGGAAGGAAACATGCCACTGGAAACAGCAGAAAACTCTCGTCTTCCTGTAACTGCTGAACTGTAAATTGATTTCAGTGACACAGCTCTTGAGAAACAGTTCAGAAGTATTTGGTATTAATAAGTTTCGGAGAAATGGCCTCAGATACACTATATAAATTACCATTTGTCAAAAAGGGACTATAAAAGGCTTCCTGTTCTTCATCTGTGCTAGGGCGCATTTCGTCATCAATGTCAGTGCTGCAGTTATGAAATGGTGTTGTAAGACACAAGAATGTTATTAATGGGAGGGCAGCTTTTATTTCCCGTTGAGAAAGTTGAATTGATGATGAAAACATCTATGAATAGTAAGTGGCTCTGGGATATAAAACGGCTCCTTCCTTTATAAATAGCTTCTTTTTTTTTTTAGGACTTCTGCAATGTGAGAGCCATAGGTTATTGTTCTTCAATCCACTAGCTAAGAAGAGTAAATGCACCACAGTGATATAAGTTATGGTTTTGTGCCTATATCTGGATGATTTTGCTCTGTGGACCTTGTAGTCTTTAAAAGAGAACTATGGGGTAACCTTTTTATCCCATAGTTCTCTTTAGGGTCACAGGAGGACATATGCTGACCTCCTCCCATGACACAAAGCTCAGTATATAGCGAGTTATTTCTCACTATATATTGAGAGCGTCGCAGCCGGGACGGATCCCGACAATACTGTCAAGTTCCACCCAGCTGGCTGATTGACAGAGGGCTCTGCCCTCTCCCGTCCGTTCCTCCAGTCAGCGCTGGAGGGGAGAATCCCTGCGGGGAGCAGTAAGTGACATTCACCGCTCTCTGCAGGGAAGTGAGCGAGTGACGCTATGTGACCGCTCACTTCCCGATCTATAGAGCCGACGTGTGACAGTTTCAATGAGTGAGTTTTCACTCACCTCATAGTTCTCCATGAAATTTTAATTTCCTGGGGGCAAGATTGGTTGGCAGCAGTACATTTAGGAAATCCTAGGAAGAAATGCAGACCACTTTTTTTTCCCCTCCATTGTTAAAAGGTCGAAGGCAATGTACTTGTCCCTTGTCCCTTGTGAATGCTGGATGATCATGATGATCTAGAAGTGAGACACTTCCTTACATAAATTTGCCGCTAAATACTTCAGGTTTTTGGCCCCTTTATCTGGTATAAGGTCAGGGCTAGACAAATCTTTATAAAGGAAGACAGTACAGTTACAATACAATACAATTCAAGAAAAGGGGATTAGGAGAGCCCCGCTCGTGAGAGCTTACAATTTAAAATGGAGAGCTAGAACTAGAATGTAAGTTCAATAGTGCCTTTTTCTGGAATTGAGTAGGTATGGCCTCCACTAGACATATTGTGGCCCTCGAAGATTTAGGCCTCTCAATTCGGCCCACTGTTGCATCTGAGTTTGACGTGCCTGATCCATAAAGGTAGCTGCAGATACTGCATCAGAGGGCTAGGAAGAAATTGGACATGAACTTTTCCCGGATTGGGATTTCCAATAGCACAAGACACAACACCACACAGGAAAACACAAGAAGCAGATACAAGGACGGTTACAACATATGACATCACAGATTATACTGCTTCTCATTGGCCATAACAGCTACAGAAAACACATGAAAAATGCACGCTCGCATGGGAAAACAAAAGCTTCAAAATGACTTGAAAATGCTCACGCTAAAGTGTGAATGGGAGCTTACACTCCATGCAGACTGTCTCTTGACGGCATCAAATCCACGTCCGGTCATACGTCAGCCAAAACGCTGAGCCCAGCTAACTGCATTTGTGCTTTTGCCCAGACTGGGGAATTAATGGGATATTGTTGAGTCTTATTTTCCAGGTCGGCCCTAATAGGAGCTTTTTACCAAATCTAATTACAAGGTGAATTCAGAACGCTCTTCATCAGCAATGGATACTGTAACAGAGAAAGGTGTTTATCCTTGTCGGCCTTTTTTAAGCGAGGACATCCTATACTTACGTGTCTCCTAGGTGATTGTGCCACTTACCAAGAGATCTTTCACCGGAATGAGGCCAGCTTTTCTGGGTCAGGCCTTTCTGCTTACATAAAGGAGCTTCAGATCATTTGAGCCTGGCTAATAGGTAGGGTGCTCCAGATTTCATTGTGTTCCAGGATCTTGCAACACTTCGTCAGGCAGATGGAACACTGAGCATGAGGTCAGTTTAACTGAAACGTTGTCACGAATCCTCATTAATTTAGAGAATGAACAAACAAGTGGGTCTTAACCACTTGAAGTCCGCGGTGTTAAACCCCCTTGCCATCCAGGCCATTTTTTTTCAGTATTCAGCTCTGCGGTACTTTGACTGACGTTTATTCCGTCATGCAACGCTGTACGGAACTGAATTTTATGCCATTTTTTTTAGGGACACGCAGAGCTTTCTTTTGGTGGTATTTAATCACCACTTTATTTTTTAATATATTAAGGAAAAATTACCAAACAAAAAAAGCTGTTTCCCCTAAATTAAATGATAAAACATTTATTATCACCCAATTTTTTGGTAAAATATAAAAGACGGGATCACGTCGGGTAAATAGACACCAAACATGTCAAGCCTTAAAATTGTGCGTGAGTGCGAAACCTAAAAAAACTACAATATCCAAAATTGGCCATAGGCGACGCTTTAAAAGCTTTTACCGCTCATAAGTTTAGTGTTATCAGTCATAAAATGATTGCTCTCACTGTGACGTTTGCGGCGATATGTAATATGTGTAGCGCAATTGTCATTTCCGCACGCTGGCGCATCAAACACGTGTCTATATGTGTGTAAGTGTGGGGGGGGTGACTTAAAGGAGAACTATGGGGTCAGTGTTTTTCCCCATAGTTCTCCTTAGGGTAACGGGAGGACACAAACTAGCGTCCTCCCGTTACTCTAAGCTCAGTATACCGCGAGCTATATCTCGCAGTATACTGAGACGCCGCAGCCGGAGCGGATCCCGATGTAGATGACGGGATCCGCCCAGCTGCGTGAGTGACAGCTGGCTCTGCCTATCTAGAGGCAGAGCCAGCTGTACCCGCCCCCTCCCCCGTCTGTTCCGCCAGTCAGCGCAGAGAGCCGTGACAGGATCGAGAGGTGAGCGAACCTGGTATGTGTTCGCTCACCTCCCGATCTACTGAGCTGACCTGTGACAGTCTCATTGTCACAGGTCGGCTAGAACTATGAGGTGAGTGGAAATCACTCATCTCATAGTTCTCCTTTAAACATTTTGGGGTGTTTTTTTTTTACTTTTTTTTTTTTTTACACTTATTGTTATTGCTATTAGGTAGGGGGATAACAATCCCCCTATCTAATAGCAAAGGCCCGTGCGCGCGCACACAAAAAAGCCGTCTGGAGACGGCAACCCGCATATGTGAGTCCACCGTCCATCCGTTTTTTCACAACAGACGGACGGCAAGAGGTTAAAGGATAACTCCAGGTAGAACCCAAATGTGGGAAATAGACCTCTGTCTGCCTATTGTAGAAACATTTGTTTTAGGCCCTGCAGCATGACCCAACAATGTCCAGCTGTCTTTCTGTGTTTCCTAAAACGGACTAGGCATTACACTTAAACTACAGCCAGCCATAAAAATACTAATGACACTAAGGCCTCATTCACATAAGAAAAAGCCGGCACGTACAGCTCTGTGCTGCGTGCACGGCCGTATCGGTCAGCTCCCGGGAAGGACAGGTGCTGCGTGTGATTAGTGCGCAGCCCCTGTCCTTCTCTATGGGAGTACGCAGGCATACGCCGCCCTACGCTCACCCCAAGTGCAGGTCCGTACGGGTGCGGGTGTCCGGCTCGGACGCAGACAGGATCCATCCATATGCATGAAACATAAAACATGGTCTCAAAGATCAACTAAGCCTTTACTTTATTTCCATTCAACAATAGACCCTCCAAAATCAATGAAAGACCTGCCCATAGGCGCACAGAACCAATTCAACTTGCTCCATCACCAGTTAGCTTTAAACTTCCAAGCGGGCAGGTTTGCATCAGATGAACAGCTGTGAAGGATTCCTTAGGTCGGCTATAGACAACACAAAAAAAGTAAACAATATTCCTGATTTTGAGCATCATTTGTGATTATTTGGCCATTTCTGGAGGGCGATAACAAGACCCTGTGGCCGTCTCGATTGCTACCGATCACCCATGGAGATTATGTAACCCAGGGGTGGACAAATGAATATGGAATTCAGAACCAGCCTGTCCAATCCAGGAGCCAACAGGATTTTAGGAACCAGCTCCATTGAGGGCAGCTAGAGAAGGTGGTTATATCTGCATCGCACACCATCCCGATGTTCCCCTTGTTAAGTCAGGTGGTGGAACTGGTGGATGGCACCACATCAAACTAGTAAACATTAGGCTTCAGAATTCTGTCTTTCTTGACATTCTTGCAGCATAAAAATGTATAAAATATTTCTTTATGCTGCGAGAAGGTCAATAAAGATGGAATTCTGAAGCCTATGGTGTGTAGACGACATACATTTTAATAACATCAAAAGCTAGGCGCCAGCTGTAATTTTTCCAAGAGCATTGGCCCCTGTGATCCAGCCCTGATGTATCCTGTCTGAAACTCTTCCTGCAAGCAGGTCCTGATACTTCACTATCCTAGGGAATTAAGGATGGATCAAAAGCACTGTTTTTTGCATTGCTTTTGGCAGCAGGCCTTGGCATTGGGTCATGTTAGGACAAGCAGATAGCCGCCAGTCTGTCATTCTTAGGAAGGTATCTGCTAGCCTGAGGGAAGCCTTAGCACTGACCCAGTGATTAATCGGGTTTTCTGTATATGAATCAATGAATGTGTTGGGGAATCCTTGACCTGCAGGAGGTTATCTCAGGGGGTTCCCAGACTTCTGACAAAAGGGAAGTGGGTGGCCCTAAAGCCACACCTGGATGAAGAAACGGAATCTCCGAGCAGAAAGGCTCCTGGTATGCATCTCGGAGCATCTGTTTCAGTTTGGGAAGAGTGATTCTGAAAGTGCATCAGGCATTCCTGACTACCAACTGTGCAAGAATCTGTCAGGACTTGCACATCGTGACCTCAGGTGCACATTGTAGGCCGCTGGACCGTTTCCTAAGACAGCTATCTGATTTATGAGTACGGAAATGATGATTTCTATTCCGTCTGAAAGCCCTGCTGCGGTTCCCAGTTACGTAGCAGAGCCGCGCTCTAATTGCTTTTATATAAATGTATTATGCAACCCTCTTAAGTGTTTCTGGTTATTGTGGGGGATGTCGGAGTGCTGCTTCCAGACTGTCTGTATTCTCTTGTGGCGCTCTTCGTTTTTGTAAATAATCTGTTAGGGTTATAAATCTCTGCTATGCCTGTGAATGCATACAAGGATCGTCATTGGCAAGGCGCAGAATGTGCAGAGAAACTCAGCAAGATCCAGTGCAGCAGGTCTCTGTAGGAATCTGTGGTGAATTATCGACGAAATCATAGTTTTGTATTTATAAATGGTTAAAGCTGAACTCTGTGATCAAATATTGTCTAAATACATGACCCATGCATATTCTTCCTGCAATCTTGCTGAGCTTTGTGTATTTCTTCCAGATCTGTGCAGTAATCCAGTGTGAGACTTGGATCTCCCTGTAATAAAGACCGCTCACTGCTGCTTTCTCTCCTTGTGCAGGGTTATTGGTCATGTCTCCGCCCCCTCTTGTAATAAAGACCGCTCACTGCTGCTCTCTCTCTCACCGCTGGCTCCAACTTTCTCACTTCGGCTTCCCTGAACTTCAGTACAGGAGCACAAGAGCCACATCAGTCTCCAGCAGCTGAAGGGGAGAATCACTGTGCCACCTTCCACAAGGCAGCGTCTATTGCTACAGCAACCAATTACCAGGTCACAGCTCTGTCACATAGGTGGGCACACTGAAGCCTATGTAAATACTGACTCTTTGGAAAGTTAGTTTCTTAGTATTTAATACTCCGGATTAGCTGTGTCTAACCTCATGGCTATCCATCTTCTTCCATTGCTCTGTGGTCCAGTTCTAATGCTTACATACCTATTGTAGGCATTTGTGGTGGTGGTGGACACAGATCAGCATGGGCACCCTGACCAGTCTGCAGACACAGCCCCATACACAACAAATTTCAATGCACTGTGTGTTCAGACACCTTTCTATTGGAACCAGCATTTCTTTACTCAACAATCTGAGCTACAGTAGCTCTTCTATAGGATCGGACTACACGGGCCATTCTTCGCTCCCCACATGTATGAATGAGCCAGCCGCCGGTTAACTGGTTTTCCTTCCTTGGACCACTTTTGGTAGGTCCTGACCTCTGTAGACCGGGAACATCCCACAAGAGCTGCAGTTTTGGAGTTGCCCTGGCCCAGTGGTCTAGCCATCAGAATGTTGCCCTTGTCAAAGTCATTCAAATCCTTACACTGTCCCCTTTTTTCTGCTTCCAACACATCAACTTCAGAAACAAAATATTAATTTGCTGCTTAATACAGGTGAAACTCGAATAATTAGAATATCATGCAAAAGTTCATTTATTTCACTAATGCAACTTAAAAGGTGAAACTAAAATATGAGATAGACTCATTACATGCAAAGCAAGATAGTTCAAGCCGTGATTTGTCATAATTGTGATGATTATGGCTTACAGCTCATGAAAACCCCAAATCCACAATCTCAGAAAATGAGAATATTGTGAAAAGGTGCAATATTCTAGGCTCAAAGTGCCCCACTCTAATCAGCTACTTAAGCCATAACACCTGCAAAGGTTTTCTGAGCCTTTAAATGGTCTCTCAGTCTGGTTCAGTAAGAATCACAATCATGGGAAAGACTGCTGACCGGACAGTTGTGCAGAAAAACATCATTGACGCCCTCCATAAGGAGGGAAAGCCTCAAAAGGTAATTGCAGAAGAAGTTGGATGTTCCCAAAGTGCTGTATCAAAGCACATTAATAGAAAGTTATGTGGAAGGGAAAAGTGTGGAAGAAAAAGGTGCACAAGCAGCAGGGATGACCTGGAGAGGATTGTCAGGAAAAGGCCATTCAAAAGTGTTGGGGACTTTCACAAGGAGTGGACTGAGGCTGGAGTCAGTGCATCCACCACACACAGACGGATCCTGGACAAGGGTCTTCAAATATCGTATTCCTCTTGTCAAGCCACTCCTGAACAACAAACAACGTCAGAAGCGTCTTACCTGGGCTAAAGAAAAACAGACCTGGTCTGTTGCTCAGTGGTCCAAAGTCCTCTTTTCTGATGAGAGCAAATTTTGCATCTCATTTGGAAACCAAGGACCCAGAGTATGGAGGAAGAATGGAGAGGCACACACTGCAAGATGCTTGAAGTCCAGTGTGAAGTTTCCACAGTCTGTGTTGATTTGGGGAGCCATGTCATCTGCTGGTGTTGGTCCACTGTGCTTCATTAAGTCCAGGGTCAACGCAGCCGTCTACCAGGAGATTTTGGAGCACTTCATGCTTCCTTCCGCAGACGAGCTCTATGGGGATGCTGACTTCATTTTCCAGCAGGACTTGGCACCTGCCCACACTGCCAAAAGCACCAAAACCTGGTTCAATGACCGTGGGATTACTGTGCTTGATTGGCCAGCAAACTCGCCTGACCTGAAGCCCATAGAGAATCTATGGGGAATTGCCAAGAGAAAGGTGAGACATGAGACCGAACAATGCAGAAGAGCTGAAGGCCGCTATTGAAGCATCCTGGTCTTCCATAACACCTCAGCAGTGCCACAGGCTGATAGCTTCCATGCCACGCCGCATTGAGGCAGTAATTGTTGCAAAAGGGGCCCAAACCAAGTACTGAGTACATATGCATGCTTATACTTTTCAGAGGTCCGATATTGTTCTATGTACAATCCTTGTTTTATTGATTGCATGTAATATTCTAATTTTCTGAGATTGTGGATTTGGGGTTTTCATGAGCTGTAAGCCATAATCATCACAATTATGACAAATCACGGCTTGAAGTATCTTGCTTTGGATGTAATGAGTCTATCTCATATATTAGTTTCACCTTTTAAGTTGCATTAGTGAAATAAATGAACTTTGCACGATATTCTAATTATTCGAGTTTCACCTGTATATCCCACCCACTTCCAGGTGCCATTATAACGAGCCGGCTCCGGCATCCCCAGCTCTATTGTAGGTCAGTAGTCCCTCAATTAGATGTGATGAGTGGTCCTTAGACTGCTAGAGCCCAGGAGAGAAGAGGCTGCAGGGACTGCTCCAGAAGCCCGAGTAAATCTGCATTATTTGAGTCCCCTAGACAAAAATGTGCACTTAACTCTTTCATTGTGGGGGGTAGCCCCACTGCAAGGGTAAATGTTTGCTTTTCCCGGAGTTCTTAAAGCAAAGCAAAGCTATGCTGAGATAAATATGCAAGCTGCCATTGCTGACCTTGTCCTGAAAATAATACTTTTCCTGTCTCTGACTTTAATACATTCTAAGTCAGGTGAAGTTGTAGTGACAGCAGAACTCTCAATCTGCATTTTTTTTCCAGGTCTGTAACATGAAGTATTGCAGCCAGGGAAGCCGAATTGGCAGCCAAGGATTTCCAAAGGGAGAAATCCAAAATGGCAGCCTGCATGTTTTTCTCACCCCTGGTTTCCTTCTATTATATCCGCAGGTTTACTTAAGATGACTGTCAAGGAACATCCCGAGAAAGTAATTGCCTTCTGGGATGATATGACTAATGAATGTCAACCTGCAAAGGACAGAGGTTACTGTAAAATGTTTATTCCCTTCTGTCACGCAGATTTATGAAATAGATAAATATTGTGATGGGAAACACCGGGCAGTAACCATGGCGATCGTTATTTGATCTTGCAATAATTACCAAAGTATTGGTTGCACAATTCTTTTGCAATAGCTTTGCAATCGCCCCATTGCACAGGAGTTGCTTTTTGTTTGAACAGTGATATCATGCAATGCTCACTCCTTGTCACCGGGTGGCTGGGAGAAACCAGAAATCGTGCTGTTTGTGTTCCGCTGCTTTTGAATTTTACTTTTAGCTGAGGTGCATTTCAGCTCGGAAATAATCTTCTGCTTTGTGGCATTCTGCTTTTCTATATTTAGTCTAGGGTAGTGCAATCACTGCAGCCAGATTTAGCAATCTTCTCACGGGTTCTTGATGTGGCACTGCAGCCTCTTGTCTCTGTGAGCGGCTCAGGCTGCTGTGAGCCTACAGAGAGGTTGCTAGAACCATGGAGCTCAATGATGGGGCCAGTCCAGAGGAGAGGGGTAAGAACTATATGGATAAAGGCCTCTTTCACAAGGGCTGATCAGGAGGGGATCTGTGCACGGATGCAGTACAGATCACATGTCACCGCTGTGACACCCGTGTCTGTATATTTTTTTCGATGGAGAAAAAAAACTGCAATTACCGGACCCCATGTCTGTCTATGGGGAACCGGAATGTAAATGGGCATGTGTCAATTTACATCAGATTACCCCGAATCCGGCACAATCCAGTCCAGCGAAATGGACCAACCGCTCAGTATCTGCAACCCCCATCTCCTGATCCCCCCCCACTGGCTTCCACTCGCTCAAAGGATAAAATTCTAAATATTAACGACGACTTACAAAGCCATTCACAACTCTGCCCCCGGCTATATCTCAAACCTTGTCTCAAAGTATCACCCTAACCGTCCCCTCCGCTCTTCCAAAGACCTCCTGCTCTCTAGCTCCTTTGTCAACTCCTCCCATGCTCGCCTCCAGGACTTCTCTAGAGTCTCTCCCATCCTCTGGAACTCTTTGCCCCAACCTGTCCGTCTATCTCCCACTCTGGCTGCCTTTAGGCGATCCCTTAAGACTCCTCTCTTCAGGGAAGCCTATCCCACCTCAATCTAACCACTCGACCATCACGTTGACAAACAATTCATCCCCTCGCAGCCACCTCCTCATGTATCACTTGCCCCTCTCTTTTAGATTCTAAGCCCTCAGGGGCAGGGCCCATTGTATAATGATTGTAATGTCTTCCTTATATTGTAAAGCGCTGCGCAAACTGTTAGCGCTATATAAATCCTGTATAATAATAATAATAATGGATCTCTGATCCGTTTTTTCCCCCCAGACCTGGCCGGAGGAGGGGGGGGGTAACTGGGTTGTAAAAGGACGTCCATCCGTTTACACACTGCTGACCATAGACTTACATTGAGATTTCGATCGGGTCGGCCTAAAAAACTGACAGGTGGACCTGATCAGACCACCCACGTGAAAGGGGCCTTACTCGTAGCTAGGAGGGCAGGAAGGTCCAGAAGGTGAATGTCTGTATGAATAGATTTAACCTTTTATAATAAACTAAAATCAATTAAACTGTAAAATAATAATAAAAAAATTTAAACTACAGGTGAAACTCGAATAATTAGAATATCGTGCAAAGTTCATTTATTTCACTAATGCAACTTAAAAGGTGAAACTAATATATGAGATAGACTCATTACATGCAAAGCAAGATAATTCAAGCCGTGATTTGTCATAATTGTGATGATTATGGCTTACAGCTCATGAAAACCCCAAGAACCCCAAATCCACAATCTCAGAAAATTTGAATATTACATGCAATCAATAAAACAAGGATTGTACATAGAACAATATCGGACCTCTGAAAAGTACAAGCATGCATATGTACTCAGTACTTGGTTTGGGCCCCTTTTGCAGCACTTACTGCAATTACTTTTGCACGATATTCTAATTATTCGCGTTTCACCTGTATATCATATTTATTGTAAAATCTCATAGAAGCTTTGAAATTTTTCCCAGCTATCTTCTTTGCTCTTTGTGTAGAAGGTTCTTGCATGTTTTTCGGCGCTCTTGCATATTTTTCTGCGCATACAGTCATGTGTATTTGCGAGCAGGTCCAGACATATTGATGTGAATGGACAGACACGCATCTTACATGTGGAAAAGCAAAACAAATGGCAAACGCACTCATCAAGTTGTTACCAGCTTTACAGCAAGATGCACATGGAAGGGCTTAATACAGTACAACAGCAAAAAGTTACCTCTGTAAAAAACGCAGCAAGCGAGCATTTTTGAGCGTTTCCGTTGAAGTCTGGGGCCAAGAAGGGTAGAATCTGCCAAACAGATGCACATGTACTTTCTTCAAGCAACAGGCGTCTTGGTGCAAGTGATAAAACGCTCAGATGTGAACATTGCCATATGAATAAATGGGGTTTGGTTTTTTTTTTACGGGGGGGGGGGTTTTTTTTTTTTTTTTTTTTTAAGAAAAACGTTCAGTGTGAACGAGAGCTTATAGATACAGTATGCAGAGTGAATGTTGTGAATTAAAGAGGGGAAAAAGGCCTAAAACAAGAAAAGGAATGCAGCCAGCACATCTATGGACCGATAAGCTGCAAGATTTTACATTTTAGTTTTTCAGTTTAGATGAACTTTGTAGTGATTCTTTACCCCTCTGAACAGATTTGTTTCTGCCCTTTGTAACAGACTCAAAAGTTGTGTTCTTTCTCCTAGGTTGCCCCTTGAATCAGACTCAAAAGGTCTTTGTTCCGTCTAAGTTGCCCCATGAAACAGACTACAGACGTCTTTGTTGTGCATTTTTAAAACTCCTTCATGCAGTTTTGTGAATAACTGTCAGCCAGTAGTGAACAGCCAGCCTTCAAGAAGCCTAGAATATCACACCAGGGGGTGCTTCTAGGGTCCCAATAGGCCAAGGGCCTCTTTGGGCACACACATTAAAATGTTCAGGGGCTGGCAGGATACCATGATACCAGGTTTGGAACAAATCTAAAGGTGGCCATAGGCTGTACCAAACTTCAACTCTCCAGCTGTTGTGAAACTTCAAGGCATTGCAAGATTCTGAGGGGGGAAATGTATCAAAATGGAGTGGACAAAATCTGGAGCTGATGTGCATGGGAACCAATCGGCTTCTATTTTCCATTTTCAAAGTTTAATTGAACAAACTGAAAAGAGAAGCTGTTTGGTTGCCATGGACAGCTGCTCCAGTTTGAATAAATCCCCCCCCCCCAAAAACCCCCATTATCCATGAGAAGCAATGATGGTGAGAACGTTTAGGTCTGTTGCTCAATTTCTTCCCGTTACTCACAATGTAAGCAAATGGTGAGTCCTGAAATTAAATGGAAGTCTAATCATGCTGAATCAAGTGGCACACCGTCATAAGCCAACATCCGTTTCACGAATTATCTGACTCCGGCATGTTACTAGCATGTGATTCAGAATGGAGGAATCTGTTTTCTCACTTACGGAGGCTCGTTGGCTATCAGGCATTGTTCTTTTGATTGCATTTTCAATGAAACAGTGGAAAACATTTCGGCTGAAATCTACCCTGGAAATTCTACAGAATTCACAGGGACTTTGTGTTGTTGGGTATAGCAAACAAGAAAGGTAGATATAGATATTAGACTCAGAGGATAGTGGTGTAGACAGAATCTGGAGCAGTTGCCCATGGCAACCAATCAGCTTCTCTCCATTTTGTTCAGTTAAACTTTGAAAATGAAAGATAGAAGCTGATTAAATGTAAAGCAAATATGTTGCGCTCGGTCTATGTGAACCAACTACACACTAAAGTGTTAATAACCAAATCTGTGTAAAATTACGACAATCCGTGTGAAAAAATATTGATACAAGTGAATTCACATAGATCGCATGCAACATATTTGCTTTACATTTATTCACCTATACCCATTGTTGCGGCTGGTCCAATCAGGTAGTTAGGCACACATTCCCAGCGCAGTGATTTCTGTGATATACATAGAAGCTGATTGGTTGCCATGGACAACTGCTCTAGATTCTGTCTACACCACTATCCTCTGACTCTAATATCTTTATCTAACTTTTTCTGTTTGCTATACCCAACAACATTGAGCATTCGTTTTTCCCGTGTTTGTGCGCAATCGTCACATAGCCATGCACAAGGGGAAAAAAATGTGTGTTTTACTTGCTGTGTTTAGGGTGCCATTAACAAGTAATGGTGCTGCAAGTGCATTGCAATGCGTTAGGTGAACACGCGCCAAAATGTGCGCTTTGGCGCACATTCTTGCAACGCCAAGGTGTACACAGGGACTCAGAGGGTATTTTCCTTCAATTGGGAGAGATCTCTTCTGATTTCCTGTTGTGTCTTTGAGACAAAGTAAAAAAAAAAAAAATAGAAAGGGTTTCAACTAGGGATCCACCGAAATGGAATTTTGAGACTGAAACCAAAAATAAAAAATTTGTCGGGCGAAAACCAAAAATTACTTTTTTTTTTCCAATCTTATAAAAAAAATTAAATTAATTTTTAACAATTGTTTTTATTTTTCATTTTTTCTTTACTGTCGGGGGCTTCACGAAAATATTAGGGGTCTAAACAGATATAGTGTACTTAGTAGCATACGCAATGAAGTCACGGTGGGTGTCACCCAGTACCCGCACCGGGTGCCACCCTGCCTCGGGACATTCGGGACTGCTTCCCTCCACTCACCGCTTTCCATCCTTAAACAGGAGGCGGAGCTCTCCTCCCACACCTTCTGCCTCCTATGTCAAGATGGAGAGCAGTGAGTGGAGGAGAGCGCTGTGATCTGTCACTGGAGGTGGAGCTCTCCTCCCCCACCGACAGATCACAGCTGTCACCGCCCCGCACCACTCTCCATCCTGACACAGGCGGCCGAGAGGAGAGCTCGGCCTCCTGCAACGATCACCGCCTGCACCGCTCTGCATCCTGAAAGCTTCTTTCCTCCCCGCCCAGCGGTTTTGAAGAGACCCCTACACAAAAAGTAACGAGCTAGAAAGTGCGGATTCCTAGAGGTGTGTCCACAGCAGCTCCCTAAACGCGAATCTCGCTACCGAACTTTGGTCTACTCTTGGAGGCAAAGCTCCAACACTTCTGAGTAGGCAACTGCACCTTATACCGTCACCAGTATTTGTGTGATTTTAGGGCCTCTAAGCCTCACTGTTGCAGATGTATAGGATATAGAAAATGAAAACTGTAGGAAACGGTGAAAGTCTAGTAAGAAAAGTCCCATATGACTCCCTTCACAACACCTGTGCCAAAGAGAGCATCACCAGGGACTTTTTACCTTGTAGAAAGTTTTGTTCATTGTTCTTCTTTCAGTATATGTTCTACAGATCCCTGTGACGTTGCAGAAATTTCTCAGAACTTCAATGAGTAACAAATGACTTCTGTAAACCTAATCTACTATCATTCCCATGGGAACATTCTCATAACACCAGATTATAAAGAAGTGGTTGTGGGATTATAGTGGATCTGTACTCTAAATTGAGCAGTACCCTGAAATATGTACATTTTGTCCTGAATTTCTCCTGAAAAACAACAGTGCATTTTGTGATCCGGTGCTTTGACCATCATAGCTGTATACAGTCATGTGATCCGGTGCTTTGATCATCCTAGCTGTATACAGTTATGTGATCCGGTGCTTTGATCATCCTAGCTGTATACAGTCATGTGATCCGGTGCTTTGACCATCATAGCTGTATACAGTCATGTGATCCGGTGCTTTGATCATCCTAGCTGTATACAGTGATGTGATCCGGTGCTTTGATCATCCTAGCTGTATACAGTGATGTGATCCGGTGCTTTGACCATCATAGCTGTATACAGTAAATTGATCCGGTGCTTTGACCATCATAGCTGTATACAGTCATGTGATCCGGTGCTTTGACCATCATAGCTGTATACAGTCATGTGATCCGGTGCTTTGATCATCCTAGCTGTATACAGTTATGTGATCCGGTGCTTTGATCATCCTAGCTGTATACAGTCATGTGATCCGGTGCTTTGACCATCATAGCTGTATACAGTCATGTGATCCGGTGCTTTGATCATCCTAGCTGTATACAGTGATGTGATCCGGTGCTTTGACCATCATAGCTGTATACAGTCATGTGATCCGGTGCCTTGACCATCATAGCTGTATACAGTCATGTGATCCGGTGCTTTGACCATCATAGCTGTATACAGTCATGTGATCTGGTGCCTTGACCATCATAGCTGTATACAGTCATGTGATCCGTGGCCTTGACCAACCTAGCTTTATACAGTCATGTGATCCGGTGCCTTGACCATCATAGCTGTATACAGTCATGTTAAAAAGAAAGTACACCCTCTTTGAGTTCCATGGTTTTAGGTATGAGGGCGTAATAAAAAATCATCTGGTCCTTAGCAGGTCTTAAAATCAGGTATATACAACCTCAGATGAACAACAACGCATTACATATGACACCTTGTCATTATTTATTTTACAAACATAAAGCCAAAATGTAGAAGTTGTGTGCAAGTACACCCTTACTGCTTCCATAGGGTTAGGCTAAGAAGCAGCCAGGTGCTGATGATAAAACGCCCCTGATACTTAAAACCATATAATCCAAAGGGTATGTGTACTTTTTCACACAACTGTATCTGCAGTGTTGGATCATCTCAGGCAGTGGTGGACAAATTCCAAGAGCCAGACAGCCAATGTGCCTTACAAATTACAGCTTTTGAGGGTTTGTCTAGTCAATGGAGCTAGCTCTTAAAATAACATCCTGCTGGCTCTTGAATTGGATAGACTGGTTCCCGAGTTCCATATTAATTTGTCCACCCTTGATCTAAGGCACTGCTGCCTCAGACTGCTAGTCTTACCAGATCTGTAATGAGATTTGGTGATGTCACTACTGTGCTGCTCACTGTTCTCCTTGCTGGTGAGAAAACTGTACTTGAGGACCTGCAATGCAAGGATCTCTCTGCTTCATTCTTTCTGGGGTTCTGTGCTTTCTCCACCTCTTCTGCTTTTTGATCATTACCCCACCAGCCATCGGGGGCACCGCTATGGCATCAGAAAGCAAAGCTATACCTCTGCCAAGATGGCTTACTTTACACAGAGACAGTCTCAGAGGCACAGTGCAGAACACGGTATGGTAAGTCAGTATTGAGGATGGGGGGGGGGAGGATACAGATCAGCTACAGGGAGCCTACAGGCAATGCTGATAAATAGCCCATTCTCCTCTGCCTTTTTTGAGGACAGTTCAGGTTTTCTTAAAGTTTATATGGTAAAAAACACACCATATGTCTGTGTTTTATGGAAGGCTATACAATGCTGCCATTCAGTTGGGATGTTAAGGGAAACTTCTACTTTGAGAAATATGCAGGCTGCCATTGTGGACGTCTCCTTCTAAAAGTGCTAGTTCACTAGCTGGCCCATAGCAGTTCACTGATACTGAACAATTGTGTACATCAGGAGCTTTGACCATACTTGCTGCATGCTTGTTCTTGACCAGTGACATAGAAGCTGATGAAGCAAAAGCCAGACACGTAGCATTTTCCAAAGACAGTCTGCATCAGTTGCCCTGTTTTTAATTGCAGTATGGATTTCCTGGAAACCTCTCCGATCACCACTAAGCTTTTCCTCCTCTTGATTGTAGCCAAATAACCTGATGGGAGTATCTGGTGTATATTCTGCAGCCTTGTCCTTGTTCCTGAGAGGGCATAATAAGGGACAGCTAAAGGTACAGGTCCGGTAAGAGCCAACTGCTACACAAAATTCTCACCCTGCCTCTTGATAAGAACTTCCCTACAGTACCTATCCTTCCCGTTGGCTGTCCTTATGCCAAAATGCCTGCAACAGGGTGACGTACTTAAGGTCCAAATAGGACACCACTGACATCCAGTGAAAGGCGCTCTTTATTATCCATCTTCATTAGCGTAAACCAAATTATTTATACAACATCCATGTCCTGAGGTGCTCCCCGTGACAGTGTGTTTGACTTAGCAAAGCCATGTGATTGGCTGCTCTCCCTCCTTGTTGGTGTTTCATAACGCTCTGACCTAGATGCTCCTGTGCTCTGCAAATTATTTTTCTTTTTGCTGGTAAGACTCCAGCTAATCTGACAAAGCACATCCTGCCTTTGTTAATTAGTATCTGTGTGATGAAGCTGTCAGTGTTCCTTTCTGACCCGTGTGCATTGCGTGTGGAGTTTTCCCTAAACAGCAGTGTTGTTTCTGTACACACCGGTGACTGTCCTCCATTCATTTTTACAAGTTCTGACAGACTGGGAATCTAAGAGTAGGGATGTTCAGATACCAAGCACCGTACTCGGTACAGGTACAAGTACAGATACGTTTTCAGCTCCAAGACTAGACTAGAGAGAAATTCAAAAGTTAGGAGGCCGCTGTCATTTGTAAGGAGCACACGGAGCTCCCGGGATTTGTACATCTGTTTTAATGCATGATTATTATTTTTTTTATAAGCATAAAGTGATGCACCGATACAATTTTTCCAAGTACAAGTACTGATACTCGCCCAAGTCCTCACAGATACAAGTACTGATACATTTTTGTTTAGTGTCATGTGTTTTTCTAAAACAATACAGACTAATGATTCAGGACAATGGTGGAGCGCTAGAGCCCGGTCCTAGCCGCAACCTCTGCAACCCTGGTAGTTCTCATAAAGATGCCAATTATTGGCACTTGTATCTGGACATCCCTATCTAAGAACGTTAAATGTATTTAAACCCAAGAACATAAAATGTAATATATTGCAGCTTACTAGACCTGCATTAGTTTTTCTTTTTTTCAGGCTTTTTTCCCTTATATTTTTATCTGGTGATCCAACCATTAAAGAAGAACTCCAGGCATTTGAAAAACTTTCCCTTGCATGGAAACTTCCCCTGCACAGCAAGTGTTAAGTGCTCATTTTTCTCTAGGGCATGGAATAAAGCCGATATACTCAGCTGATCCTCGGTCCCGCACTCGCCTCTCTTCACTTCTGCGTCATCTAGTCTAGTGCAAGTCAATGGGTGTGCAGTAGACGTGATGATATCAGCGGTCCTTAGACCTTCGGAGTCCAGGGAAGAAGAGGCTGCAGGGACCGGTGTAGCAGCTTATTTGGATCGAGGATCAGGTGAGTATATCTGCTATTTTCTATCCCTTAGAGAAAAAACAGCACTTTAACCACCTCCCATCCGCTGAACGTTGAAAGACGACCGGACGGGAGTCTCCTTGATGCGGGTGGACGTCTTTAGTCTTGGAGACCCCTGATGTCTTAGCACCCTATGTGATTACAATAAAGTTACATAATTACATAGTATTTTAGGTTGAATAAAGACATAAGTCCAACCTATTGCGTGTAATTAAGTGTAAAAAAAAAAGTTTTTTTAAAAATGCTCACAAAATAAATAAAAATTTACACACACAAAACAAAAACAAAACCACACAAACATTTTTTAAAGTCCCCCACCCTCACATAGATGCGCAAAAATGCGTTGGATGCGTCTACACACAAAAACGACAATTGCTCCAATTATGCTGCACGTGTTACATATTGCCGCGAACATCGCAATGAAAGCAATAATTCTCTGGCCATTAATCACTGATAACACTAAACTGATGAGCGGTAAAATCTTTTAAAGCGTCGCCTATGGCCAATTTTGGCTAAGGTGTTTTTTTGCGATTTCGCTGGCAATTTTAAGGCTTGACATGTTTCGTGTCTATTTACCCGACGTGACCCCGTCTTTTATATTTTACTAAAAAATTGGGTAAAAATAAATGTTTCCTAAAATAATAATAGGAAAACCATTTTTTTAAAAATATTCTGTACTTTTTTTATATATAGTAAAAAATAAAAACCCCAGTGGTGATTAAATACCACCAAAAGAAAGCTCTATCTGTCCCCAAAAAAATGGTATTAAACTCATTTCAGTACAGCGCTGCATGACGGAATAAACGTCAGCCAAAGTACCGCAGCGCTGAATACTGAAAAATGGCCTGGAAAGGAAAACACGGTCAGAAAGTGGATAAGACGAACCCCGGGGAAAATTATTATGAACCCTTGCAGTGGGGCTACCCCTGCACTGCAAGGGTAAGGTGCTCGTTTTATTCTAGGGAGGAAAAGAAGAGTTGCGCCACAAGCTGAGGAAAGTGTGAACGGCCACAAGCTGAGGAAAGTGTGAACGGCCACAAGCGGAGGAAAGTGTGAACGGCCACAAGCGGAGGAAAGGGTGAACGGCCACAAGCTGAGGAAAGGGTGAACGGCCACAAGCTGAGGAAAGGGTGAACGGCCACAAGCTGAGGAAAGGGTGAACGGCCACAAGCTGAGGAAAGGGTGAACGGCCACAAGCTGAGGAAAGGGTGAACGGCCACAAGCTGAGGAAAGGGAGAGCGGCCACAAGCTGAGGAAAGGGAGAGCGGCCACAAGCTGAGGAAAGGGAGAGCGGCCACAAGCTGAGGAAAGAGAGAACGACCACGGGCTCTGATGGGAAAGTAGAACTATTGTCAAAGGAAAAATGGCATACAGTGGATATGCCTTGGCAACCTCTGGCCACTCTTCCTTGCAAAAGTGTTCTAGTCTGGGTTCTGGATGGGCCATTCAAAACTTTGGTCTTCTTTTGGTGAAGCCATTCTATTGTTGATTTGGAGGCATATAGCTGGGAGGATGTTGTTCTTGCATCTCTAGTGCCCCTAGAGGGCACTGATGAGTATAGGAGGTTCTTATACTAGTCGGCACCACCTAAGGTCGCTAGTGCTGTGCAAACGTTATCTGTCTGGCATATTCTATGTTATCATTACCACATAGAGTTACCAGAATACAATATTTTTGTGATATTGGGCCTTAATGCACAGGAAGTTCCCATCCCCTCCTCCGGTGTACACATAGAGGAAATGCATACAAAATTCATTAAAAATGCATGAAAGGTGGATGAAAAACTCACTTCAGTGTGTGAAAAAAAAAGCATATTAAAAATGTATGTGTTGTTAAATGCAGAAGCAAAACAGGGCCCACAGGGTTTAAAGTGTAACTGTACTCGTGCATAAGACCATAAAGTCATTTCATAATTCACTGTTGGTGCAGAATAGGCCGGAGTGTTTATTAGGTCTAATACCACTTTCCACTTCGTTCCCTGAACCTCTCCCACTACCGATTCTCTCTCTGCTGAGACTGTCACTTCGGCACTCCCTGTGGAAGTCACATGACTGTTTCAACAGCCACTAGCTTTACAGGTAGAGTTGCAGGTTAATGAGCATCTTCCTTTGCCACTACCCCGCAACCCCCTTCACCAAAGTTGCCAAGTTAGAGGGCATGATGGCCACCTAACCCAGTTTTGGCTGAACTCACTTCACACATCTGTGCATATGTAGACCACTGCAGTAGAGCAAAGTAGGCGCTTGGGACTTCTCTTGTCATTGCTGATTGGGTTTTCTATAAGATCCGTGATGTGTCCAGGACATGGCAAACTTAAAGCCAACAATCAGTCGAACTGAGGGGAAATAACCTTCAAGTAGCCACATAATGTCTACTGAGGGCCAAGTATTGTCTGCTGTGGACCACATAATGTCTGCTGAGGGCTCCACCCATTTAATTCCAAAAAAAAAGTTTTATAGCTCTTTACATTGTAGTAAAAATTGCAGTTTAGAACATTTTATCCCAGATAAAGACTTTGGGCTCATTGGCACGGGTAGGGTTGCCACCCGTACAACCCGGGTTTGGAATCGTGCCCGGGTCTGTGGCCACCTCCCGCCCGGGCACATGATTCAAACATTACAATGCTGCATACCTGCATTTCTTGCGGCGGACACCAGGTGGCGCTGTCTCCTGTTCCTCGACTCTCCCTCCCTCCTCTGTTTCCTCCGCGGCTGTAGTGGGAGGAAGTGACATCAGGGAGAGAGGGAACCGTGAGGGACGAATCTTCCTCCGGCAGCCAGCCAGCAGGGGTGGAGAGCAGCGCTTCCGTCTGGCAGACGAGTTTGGGGCCGCCCTTCTCATCTCCTCAACGACCTGTCATCTCACCTTTGAAGAAAAGCAGGTATTTATTAAATTTTTATCAAATGCAATATGAATTGGAAAGGGGGGGAATCAGTATTGCACATTAAACATGCCGCCCAAAAAAATGTTGTACACATCAAGGATACAGACAGGGGAACAAAACCTGACACAATTTCTTTATAGGTGACACAATAGGAAATGAAGGTCGGGACACAGATGTTATGTGATATATTTTAACCCCTTCATGACTGAGGCCCTTTTTTCATTTTTTGCACCCATGTTATATTCCACATTTTAGGCCTGAAAATGACGTAAAACCCCCCAACATTATATATTTTCTGAATGCCAAGACCCTATAGAATAAAATGGTGGTAGTTGAAAATTTTTATGTTGCGCAATATTAGCGCAACTCCTAAACCCCCGATGCTGGCGACGTCAGTCACGAAGGGGTTAATACACACAAAACAAATAAAACGTATGTCTGGTGTTCTACTTATGGTAGAACCTTCCACCTGCCCGCACATCTACCGCAATGTCCCGTGCCCGGAACGCACATACTGGCAAGTTGTGATTAACTCAAATGTCGTTTATTTACAAAATACATGCATAGTGTATACTTTACAAACAAATTGCCGTGAAGCGCTATAGTGTTCGGGTTCGGCCTGAAGAAAAGGTGGCAACCCTAGGCACGGGTGCAGAGGTCCGTGGCCCATAAAAAAAAATGGCTCCTGGGAGACACAGTGCTCCAGATGTATGCTTGCGTACAGTTACAGATGAAGGGCCCTAGATGCAGACAGTCTCCGTCCGGGGATGTAGGTCCCATCCCTGTACATAGGTATATGATCGGAGAGGGGTTTACCAGCCTGCAGTCGAAGCCTGTCATTGATTTGTACCGGCGGGCTATACGCAGCGCCTGTGACTCCCGGGCACAATCATCCGGCCTTTTTTTTTTTAAAGCTTTCCAGACCCCTGCAAACGTGTAAATGGGCCCTTAAGACTCCTTCACGCCAGTGGCAGTATGTTATGCTCATCATAACATATGCCTGCTGGTGTGCGATGTGTAGGAGCAGTGCAATAGGTTGTTACAACCCATCAACGTATTCCAAAAGGCTGTTTACCTTTTATCTCTTTTATTTTTTAAATAAAAACTTTATTGAAATGTTACAAAATGAAATTTCAATCTGCTCCATGCACCGTAGTGTAAAAATGCAGACATGCTGGTGTGAAGAGGGCACGTGGAAACCAATTGTTTTCAATGTGCCCTTCGGTAGATCAAAGCAGCACAATGGACATCGTGTCAATGAGCCCTTAGAATATTTCCTGAAGTATGCAGTGGCAAAATGACATAAGGAAGTGTATCCTTTGTCAGCTGAAGAACAGTCGGGGCATAATCCATTTTAAAGAAGGCAATGCATCAGGTCTATCTTTTATGCCAAGTACGGTATTGTGCAAGTGTAGCATTTACAGGTATTTATTACCTCTCGCATAGATCATTTTACTACTCCTGACAATGGCTTGTCTCCATAATGACAGCCATCTTTATTAAGGCATCATACATGTTCAGCATCTACTTCCTGCATTAAGATGCTGGGTGAGAGATTACATAATCATATAGCTCACATGTGTTAACAAACGTCTGACACAGTTCAGCCCCTGCTGTAGTCTCTCACCTTGTGACTTGCTACACTGCTCCTCTCTCTCTCTCTCTCTTCTCCCCCCAATCTGATCACTGGGGGAGAGGAGACTGGGGAAATGCTTCTTACTGCCTACAGCAGACTGATCACTGGGAAAGAGGAGACTGAGGAAATGCTTCCTCCTGCCTGCAGCAGACTGATGGCATCATCGTAGCCTAGGTAAAGTCTCTTGACTCGAGCTCAAGGATAGATTTTTTTTTTTTTTTTAATGATAAGAGTTACAGATTTTTTTAAAAATGATATATTGTTTCTGTATCATGTGAGATTTTAGATTGTAAGCTCTCAGGGGCAGGGCCTTTCTAACCGTCTTGTCTTTAATTCTATAGTAACTGTAATATCTTATATTGTAAAGCGATGCGCAAACTATTGGTGCCATATAAATCCTGTATAATAATAATGTGTGCAATGTAATTCTGCGGCCTTAAAAATTGTACTGAGGGCTAAGTCACACCATCAAGAGTGCGTTCCAGTGCGTTCGGTCACTGGAACGCAACCCCGGCGGCTCACGTTGTTTTGGGGCTGGGTTGCGTTCCAGAGGCCGAACGCACTGGAACGCACCCTTGATAGTGTGACTGGGCCCTGAAAGGTTTGCTTTGAATTCATTAACCACCAACCGCAGCAAAGAAGGAGCAAGGGGGGCCACATGAGATCCGGAAGACACCGGTGTGACACGCCTGGTCTGGAGTGATGAATCTTCAGTGTTGTTGTTGTCATCCTTGAACAAAGCAGCAGCAAGTTGAAGGAATGCGGTGCCGTCTGGGAGCCGCATTGTTTGCAGTGGTATGTGAGGGTAGATGTGGGAGTTGTATTATGCCTGGTGATAAGAATGGCTCATTAGATTCTTCCTTCCTCTCCCCTCCCTTCCCCCTCTCTGGTCTGCTCATTCCATGGGAGCCTGTTGGCTCTTGCTGTGACCTCCGGTCTTGTGTAGGATCTGCTGTTCTGCCCCCATAATGTGCCGGCCACGGGGTTTAAGGCCGAACTCCGATTGTTCAAGGGGAACCATAATGTGGGTTCAGTGAGAATATACAGTACTTTGAATTGTTATTGCATTTTTATTTAAAGCTAAACTCTTGGATAAGTGAATGTTGTCTCTGAATCTTGTGTCTTTCTTCCAGATCTGTGCAGTAATCCAATGTGACGCTTGGGGCTTCCTGTAATAAAGACCGCTCACTGCTGCTCTCTCTCCGTTTGTTCAGGGTGGCTGGTCTGGTATCCGTCTCCTCCTGTAATAAAGACCAGTCACTGCTGCTCTCTCTCCGTTTGTTCAGGGTGGCTGGTCTGGTATCCGTCTCCTCCTGTAATAAAGACCAGTCACTGCTGCTCTCTCTCCGTTTGTTCAGGGTGGCTGGTCTGGTATCCGTCTCCTCCTGTAATAAAGACCAGTCACTGCTGCTCTCTCTCCGTTTGTTCAGGGTGGCTGGTCTGGTATCCGCCTCCTCCTGTAATAAAGACCGGTAACTGCTGCTCTTTCTCCTTGTACAGGGTGACTGGTCTTGTCTCCGCCCCACCCCCCTCCGGTAATAAATACCGCACACTGCTGCTCTCTCTCCTTATGCAGGGTGTCTGGTCTTGTCTCTGCCCCCTCCTGTAATAAAGGCAGGTCACTGTTGCTCTCCTTCCTTGTGCAGGGTGACTGGTCTTGTCTCCGCCCTCTCCGGTAATAAAGACCCCACACTGCTGCTCTCTCTCCTTGTGCAGGATGACTGGTCTTGTCTCCGCCCTTGTCTGTAGATTTATCCAGGCAGCCTGTAAACTGCAACTCCCACCATGCTTCTGCCTTTTGGAGTCATGGCAGTGGAGTCAAGCCAAGGAATTGTATATGCATGAGATATTCAACACTTCATTATCAAATACAGTGACTGCGCTTTTGTCCATCTGTAGGTTCATGTAAGTGTTTTAGCTAAACTTAAGGTAGTTTAAGCTATGATACATATACTGTGTTTTTCGTTTACGAGTACCGATATATTTTTTTCTGGTACTCTCCAATACTGATAGTTCTATTAAGGAGGCCAGGGGCCGTGTAATGACTCACCCCCGCCCCCCCCCCCCGGCTTCCCCATTAGCTGGGATGCCGTCTCCATGCTCCCTTGTCACCTGGTGACGAGGGAGCATGAAGCCAGCTTTCTGGGCAATCATGAAACCTGGGGCCAGGTAAAGGTTTTTCTATTTCCGGTATTGGGATAGGCATCGGGACCATTTGGGCGAGTATGAGTACTCGCCCAAATACTCTGCATTGGCACCAATACTAGTATCGGTATTGGTGCATCCCTAATTAAAAAAAAAAAGTGTGTGTAAATATACAATTTTTTTTTTTTTAAATTAGGGATGCACCAATACCGATACTAGTAAAGTACTGTATTGAAAAAAAAATGGCTATACAGTACTGTATTGATGATTACCGTTGCCAAAGTGTGCATGTGAAAGCACACTGGGACTGAAGAATGTTTGAAGACTATACAAAACGTATTTCCTGGATGATGGAGATGCTATAGCGATAGGGTCATCAATTTCTATCTCTTCTGAGGAGGCTTGGGAATAGATGGTAGAAGGCACGGGGACATCAGGACTTTTGGAAGGCACGGGGACATCAGGACTTTTGGAATGCACTGGGGCATCAGGACTTTTGGAAGGCACGGGGACATCAGAACTTTTGGAAGGCACGGGGACATCAGGACTTTTGGAATGCACGGGGGCATCAGGACTTTTGGAATGCACTGGGGCATCGGCAGTTTACTTCCGGAAAATACCAATTTTAGACTGGACAGTGTGTATTTTCTTTTCATTATAAATTTCTTTATAGCAGGCAAAAGTATCCTGGATCTGCCTGTCAACTCTTGCGAATCTCTCGTAATTGATGTCCATGTAACATCTGCATGCCCCTAGTGATAGTAGCAAACGCCTTGGCCAATTTCTTTGCAGTGAACTTTCTTGATGTCTCAGGTATCTCTTGTTCTTCTACATCTGCCTCAGCTGCTTTATTTCCCCAATCATCTTCCAGGACAGCAACCTGAGAGATGATTGGTTCCACCTTCTACAGGAAACACAATTAGCAAAACAGTTAAAAGCCCCTCCCCTTCCCCTCGTACCTCAGTTTAGATTGTGTTTCCTACCGTCCAGGACCACATCACGTTTGTTCTTTTTCTTCCTGACCGGTTGGCCTTGAGGTCACGGATCCCCCTCTGTGCGGCTCTGCTGCTGAAGGTGTTTTCCCTCCCTTCTGGCCTTGCTGTAGAGCGGAGGGGTGTTTTTCCCTATGTTGTTTGAAAGGCCAGGAGTCCTGGAAGATTCTACTTCTACTTTTATCACAACTGAGGTACGAGGGGAAGGGGAGGGGCTTTTAACTGTTTTGCTAATTGTGTTTCCTGTAGAAGGTGGAACCAATCATCTCTCAGGTTGCTGTCCTGGAAGATTCCTAGAAATACCATTACTGGTAAGTCTAACGGAACATTTCTTCCTCCAGTTCGATCAGCTCCTCGTTGGAAAGCTCTTCAGCCTCAATGCCAACAAGCTTATGGATGCCCTCTGCATCAATGTCCAGTTCCAGCTCATAACCAAGCTCTAAGATCTTGTTGATGAGTTCATCAATAGCAGAATCTTGGTTGAAACCTTTGAATGTGTTCACATATATGTCTTCAAAATCTTCTTCCAAATACCATTCATGCATTGCTGCGGTACTTCTTCCCGCGCAGCACTAATGTTCCCGGATACTATTGAGGATGTTAAATTCCTTACAATACTCTCGGAGTGTTTGGCCAGAATCAGTTGGTTGTGTCAACAGCCTGCGCAAACGTGTGGCGTAAATAGTACGCTTTAAATGTAGCAATTGTACCTTGGTCCATGGGTTGAATGAGTGAGGTTGTGTTTGGAGGTATCACGTACCTGTGCGGAGACTGGATGTAGGAGGAGGCTTCCCTTGCAGCTCGTGTCCTAGGGACTCTGGTATTGGGGACAGAGTCCTTATAGACAGTGAGTGGCAGGAGGGCCAGAGGCGGTTCCACCGTTCAGGCCACTCCTTGGTTTTGCGGCAGGGTCTTGTAAATCTTGATATCCGAGGTCAACAGGCCGAGGTCACATCGAGCAGGCAGAGCAAGTACAAAAGGAGAAGGCGTAGGCAGTCCAGTGAAGCAATCCGAGGTCAAGGGTATAGGCAAACAAGAATGGTCAAACGTTCCGAGGTCAAAGGCAGGCTGCAGGCAAACAAAGTCAAAGTCAATCCGGGTCGATAATCAATGGTACTGGAAACAAGGATCAGGAGACGTCAGGGCGGTTGAAGAGACAATCTAGCAATGAGTAGGTGTGGAGTCTGGGTTTAAATAGTGAAGAAAATGATTTGGAGAGCGTCACTTCCTGTGAGCCTTTTGGAGAGCGTCACTTCCTGTGAGTCTTTTGGAGAGTGTCACTTCCTCGGACAGTCCTTGGCGCGCGCATGCGCACAGGCCCATTACGGGACCCCCCGGCTTGGCGCATGCGCAGAAGCAGCAGGTCTCTGACAGGAGGCAATTAAACAACGTTAACATCATGATGCATGTCACCGATATGTTGTGGATGTCCTGGAGCATTGTCCAAAATCAGAAGAATCTTGAATGGGACATTGTTTTGTCTGCAATATTTTTTGGCCGGTGGAATAAAACCGTTCAAAAACAAACAATGCCAATGTCATCCATGCTTTCTCCGAGTGGTAGATTGAGAGTGGCTTCGACTTAAAGCCAGCAAGATTTCCACCCAGACGGGCCTTGAATCCATTGTCTTGGACTCTTGATGAATGTATGTACTCTCCGGCATACGCTTCCAGAACAAAGATAGTTTCAGCGACATTTTATGTTTGCTCAGGCAAATATTTTCCTTCCACAATTATCCGATACAGCTCTTCCTTAAACACTCCGGCCGCTCCATGATCAGCACTTGCTTCTTCACTGCTGACCTTCACATTTTGAAATTTATGATGCCTTTTGAAGCATTGGAACCCCCCATGACTTGCTGTAAACTGCTGCATATATGTAGGATCATCAGCACCTTTAAGGGTTTCAAAAATACTTTTTGCCTTAGCCTGGATCGTGATTAGACTAACGTTTCTGAATCTGGTCTTCTATCCAATTAACGATTTATCCATCCCATTGATTGGTCCAGCTCTTTGTTTAGAGAGGACAGTGGATTTTATTGAGGCCGCAGATTTCGCAGCATCACTGATATGTTTCTTATCCCTTACGATGGTTGAGATTGTCAATTGCGAGTTTACTAGTTTATATTGAGATTGTAGTCCATCCCGGGAGTGAGCTTGGAGCGGTGGCTACTTTACAACACACACAGAGACCATGGGGAACAAAAGTAGCCCCCCTCCAGAAGGAAGGACAGTGTCGGCACCAATTCACAGAGGATTTGAGGATCTACAGCCGAGTAATACACAAATAAGATACATTTTTGTTAATAGTTAAGGAGCTTGAATGTCTTTTTAAGATTTAAATCCTGAGTTCAGTGTCACTTTAAGCACTTTGCAAGCTTAAAATTTGCATTTTAACTTGCGGGCAAAAATTGCAGAAAAAAACCGCAAACTCTGGCAGCACAAGTGTAAAGCTACCAGTTGAGCCTAGGTCCACATTAAATCACACATTGCATAACCTGTGTATTGGGAGTTACATGTAGAGTATTTTCCCCTGAGACTTTTTCTGATACTCTGTATTTCTGGGTATGTCCTTTCAGCACCTTCCCTCTCTATAATCTTATATCAGAGGAGGAAATTCTGCCGTCCCTGGACATCACTGACCTATTCGGTGAATGATCTGCCGGCTCACTGAACCGGATATTGTCAGGAAACATTACGATAATGGTATACGTCTATTGCGTCCTGTCTGATTCCATTGTAAGTGATGTAATTTCATACAGAACAATGAGTGCTATACAACTGACCTCTCTACTGATGATGAGTCTTCTAAAAATAGTTCTATTACTGTTTTTTTTTTTTTTTGGTAATGTCACATTACAGCAAAAAGAGAACACGAAGACCCATTGATATCAAAACATAGTCCTTTTGATCAAAGCTGTCACACTGTCTGTAAAAAAAAATATAGCTCTATACATATATAGAGTTCTTAGAGTCCCATGCCTTCAACACCGGAACTGAAAAATGCTTGATGCAAAAAACATATGTAGTGCTTTGCTATGTGTATCATTGTTATAATAGAGGAAGGTGTACACAGGCACTTAATTAAAAAAAAAAAAGTAATTTTACATTTTTACTAGGGATGCACCGATATGTCGGCGCCGAAATATATCGGCCGAAAATGGCACTTTTGGCAAAATGCCGAAAGAGCCATGTTTCGGCCGATACATCGGCGCATCCCTGGTTTCTTTTCTCCCAGCTGGGCGCTGATCTGTGTTCCGGCGGGGAGAAAAGAAAGTGACAGCCGCCCAAGCGCTGCAGGACGAGAGCGCTGTGAGCGGCCGGCGTCTCTCCTCCCACACCGCTCAGCCGCCTATCACAGTCCGGGAGAGCGGTGTGGGGGCGGAGACGGCGCTGTCACAGGAGGCTGGATATTTTTTTAAATTTCGGTTTTGTTTCGGTTCTAAAATTTCCATTTCGGTGCACCTCTAATTTTTACTGTACTGTGCAAAAGTTTTAGGCAGGTGTGAAAAAATGGTGTAAAGTAGGAATGCTTTCAGAAATCATGTACACTTGCACACAGTTTTTGAAGGAACTCGGCAGGTAGGTTGTTCCAAACATCTTGGAAAACTAAGCACAGATCTGTGGATGTCAGCTGCCTCAAATCCTTCTGTCTCTTGATGTAATCCCAGACAGACTCCATGATGTTGGGATCAGGGTTCTGTAGGGGCCAAACCATCAATTCCAGGACTCCTTGTTCTTCTTGACACTGTAGATAGTTCTTAATGACATTGGCTGTCTGTTTGGGGTTGTTGTCCTGCTGGAGAATACATTTGGGGCCAATCACACGCCTCTTTGATGGTGTGGCATGATGAATAAGTATCTGCTTGTATTTCTCAGCATTGAGGACACCATTGATCCTGACCAAATCTTCAACTCCATTGGCAGAAATGCAGCCCCAGACTTGCAAGGAACCTTCACCATGTTTCACTGTTGCTGCAGACATTCATTGTACCGCTCTCCAGCCCTTCGCAGAACAAACTGCCTCCTGCTACAGCCAAATATTTAAGATTTTGACTCATCAGTCCAGAGCACCTGCTGCAATTTTAATGCACCCCAGTGCCTATATTTTTGTGCATAGTTAAGTCACTTAGCCTTGTTTCCACATCGGAGGCATGGCTTTTTGGCTGCAATTCTTCCATGAAAATCACTTCTGGCCAGACTTCTCCAGACAGTAGATGGGTGTTCCTGGGTTCCTCTGGTTTCTGCCAGTTTGGTGCTGATGACACTGCTGGACATCTTCTGATGTCGAAGGGAATTAGGCACGATGTGTCTTTCACCTGCTGCATTGTTTCCTTGGCTGACCACTGCGTCTACAGTCCTCAACGTTGCCTGTTTCTTTGTGCTTCTTGAACTGCATATCTTGAAACCCCAGTTTGCTTTGAAAGCTTTGTCATGGTGTATGACCTGTGACATGAAACTGTCTTCCACAACCTCACCTTAGTAGCAGAGTTTAGGTGCCCATACACCTTGCGATTATCGTACGATCATCTTTTGTCTAACAAGCATGTTTCAAAACCCGCCGAGAATCGTACGTTTGTCGGCGGGTTTGTGGCATGCTAATAAGACAAATGCCGAACGGGCCGGTGTGCGCAAGTGCACACTGCCTGTTAAGCATTGCTGTCATCGGAAGCCCGCCCCTCGGTGGGGCGGGCTTTCGATGATCACAAGTACGATCTGCCTATCCAAGATGGGCAGATCGTACAAGCTTTTAATTAGCTTACAACCATCGCAAGACAAAAGTCTTGCGATGGTTGTAAGGTGTATGGGCACCTTAAGGCCTGGTTCACACCTGGGCGTTTTACAGCGCGTTCCTAGACGCTGTAAAACGTTCAACATGTGAAAACCAATGATTGCCTATGGGCATGGTTCCCACCTGGGCGTTTTACACGCGTCCTACACCCAAAGAAGTACAGGAGCTTCTTTTGGGCGTTTTGCTGCGCGTTGCCATTGGTATTCCCGAGTGTGGATCGTGTTTAACAAAGCGGTAACCCCGAGCCACACTCGGGAATACACCGTACAGGTCTTACCTTGTCCGCGATCCCCGCTGTGTCTTCGGCGGCAGCCGACTCCCTGGTTCCGTCCCTTGCGAGCGGCTGCGTCGCAGGGGGGCGGAGCCAGCGGGAAGTTTAAAAGTGAAACTAGAAAAAAAATAACAGAAATGTTAAAAAATAGGGAAAATAAAGGGGGGGAAAAATCATACCGCCAGTGAACGTTTCACTGAACAAAAAAACGGGATGAAAAACTAGCTTAAAAAAACGCTCGGGTGTGAACCCAGCCTTAAGATGCCCATACACTGTGCGATTATCGTGGGAAATCCGGCGATCGTACGATAATCGCAAAGTGTATGGCAAGCGTGCAACCTTTTTACTGTACGGTCGCACGTCTTTTGTCTAAGGAGCATGTTGTGGCATGCTCGGGAGACAAATGCCGAACGGGGCGGTGTGCGCACACTGCCCGTTCAGCATTGCGGTCATCGCAAGCCCGCCCCTCAGGGGGGCGGGCTTGTGATGATTGCAAGTACGATCTGCCTGTCCAAGATGGGCAGATTGTACGTTTTTTTAATTACTTTACAACCATCGCAAGACTAAGGTCTTGGGATGGTTGTAAAGTGTATGGCCACCTTTAGGCTGTTCCTCACCCAGTTTTAAGCCTCCTACACAGCTGTTTCAGTTAATGATTGTGTTTCAAATTGCTGATCATTAGCACCGGCTCGGTATAATTGGTTAATCGTACACCTGACTCTAAAGGTGGCCATACACTTTACAACCAGCGCAAGACTTTAGTCTTGCGCTGGTTGTAAAGTAATTAAAAAAACGTACGATCTGCCCATCTTGGACAGGCAGATCGTACTTGCGACCATCGCAAGCCCGGGCTTCCGATGACCGCAATGCTGAAGGGGAGTGTGCGCGTGTGCACACCGGCCCGTTCAGCATTTGTCTCCCGAGCATCATTCAAACCAGCCGAAAATCGGAAGATTTTCGGCTGGTTTTCTAGCATGCTCCTTAGACAAAAGACATGCGACCGTACAGTAGAAACGGTCGCATGCCTTCATTCACACTGCACGATTCTCGTACGTTTACGGGATTTCCCGCGATTCTCGTACGAGAATCGTGCAGTGTATGGGCACCTTAATCCTACAAAATCCCTGACTTTGTGCAAGTGTAAAGGTGCCCACACACCTTACGATAATCGTACGATAATCACGGGAAATCCCGCGATCGTACGATTATCGGAAGGTGTGTGGAAGCCGTGCGACCTCTACTACTGTAAGGTCGCACGACTTTTATCTTACGAACATGTTCGAAAACCCGCCGAGCATCGTACGATGTTCGGCGGGTGTATAGCATGTTCGTAAGATAAAAGCCGGACGGGCCGGTGCGCGGCTTGCGATCATCACAACTACGATCTGCCTGTCCAAGATGGGCAGATCGTACGTTTTTTTAATTACCTTACAACCATCGCAAGACAAAAGTCTTGCGATGGTTGTAAGGTGTGTGCCCAGCCTAAAGCTGGCCATACACCTTACAATTATCTGCAGATTTGCTATGGTCAGATGGAAAAGGTGCAATAGATTCCTCCATCTACACCTGTGTGGATGGAGTCATCTCCACCTGGGCCAATCTGTTGCACTTTTTCCATCTGACCACAGAAAATCTGCAGATAATTGTAAGGTGTATGGCTAGCTTAAGAATTGATGCTGGTCTGAAGCCAAAAGGGTAGTCACACCAAATGTTGATTTGATCTAGATTTTTCTTGTTTGCTCACTTTGCATTTTGTAAATTGATAAAAAATAAACCATAAAACTTTTTATTTTGGAAAGCATTCTTACTTTACAGAATTTTTATCCACAACTGCATGAAACATTTGCACAGTACTGTGTGTGTGGTGTGTGTGTGTATATGTATGTGTGTGTGTATATATATATAT